>NW_024802936.1:2447613-2491366 GCF_019175285.1 Sceloporus undulatus | reverse complement strand
AAGAAAGAAAGAAAGAAAGAAAGAAAGAAAGAAAGAAAGAAAGAAAGAAAGAGGGGGAGAGAACCACAATGCTGCTGGCCTTGGAGTGAAAAGCTTGAACAATGTAACTCCAAATTATTCATTCTGGGGGGAAAAACTGGGTCCAATAATGCTAGATATTTATCCAAACTGGGAAAGAACAGAAGGCAGGATGTGTCTATGTTCAGCCACAGAGAGCTGATCCATGGCATGTAACATCCAAAATCACTTAAGGGAGCTGAGACAAAGTGAAGCATTTCAAGCACAAACGCTTTATCTTGATAGTACGTTTCATTTATTGTGGATTACATTTGCAGGTCTGACTCTACACTTCAGAGCCCAGCTTCTTTTGTGTTTACATTTAGTTTGTAAACTCCCTATGTAAACTATACGCTACAAGTGGATGTCCATAGGCACCAACTGTTGCTGCTAGGCTCTGGACAAAGAGACTTTTTCTCTGAACCATAAATACAAAACAGGTCATTAAAAGCAAACCGCCTCTAGAGAATGCAGTGCTCAGACTTAAATGTTATACTACTGTATATACTTGACTATAAGTTGAGGGCAAGTTTTGGGGCCAAAGTTATGGATTTTGCTGTGACCCGTGGATAAGTCGAGGGTAAAATTTAGGGACGTGTAACAAACGATCTAAAGGATGAAGCAAAGCAAAACAATGTGAAAAAACTTATAAAATTCCAGCAGACATAACTCTTTGTGCTTTGTCTTAAGGCTGGATGGATGAAAGAGTAGAGGGGGTCGGTGCTTGACATATTATACTCTTGCTTTTCACCAGGAGATGGTTCCTTCTTTCAAATAAGTGTTAAGATACAGTACTTACATTGACCCATGGATAAGTCAAGTCATTTTTGGGGGGGTCAACTTTCTGACCTAAATTCCTAGACTTATACATGAGTATATGCAGTTCTTGTTTGGATTATTCTAAAACCTCCAAGGGCAGAAGCAAAACATTTGGAAAAGTTGTTGTTTTCGAACAACAACAAGGTTGCATAGCTAGCCACTCTGTTTTAAAGTCACTTGGATAAATCACTCCTGCTAAGAAGTAAACCCCATCAAGTACAACAGAGTATAGGATGGCAATTGAAAACGGTGGGGCTTCAATTCGGAGTAACTGTTGCTGCAAGGTTTCATCAGATGGAAACTCCACTCGGTCAAACAGTCCAGCAGAAGTGACGATGCCCCCAAAGTTTTCCTTTGCACCAAAGTTTCCCATCCTGCTCTCTTTTCAGCTGAAGGATAATAAAAGCATGTTTCCACAAGCCCAGTGTCTTTATGTTTCCAAAGCTGAACCGTTTGGGAAACCGACGTTTAAATGGCTCCACCTCCCCCTGGATCCGAAAATGGCAAACAAAGAAAGCCTCCTTTTGCTCTTGTCTTTCAAAGAACAGTATGGAGAGATGTTTGGGGCTTTTTTTCCTTTCCCCCTCCAAAGGCAGAGAGAATGAGAGAGAAAGGGAGAGAGGAGAGGAAAAACCCTGAGAGGGGCAGCCTTGATTAATCTCGTCTGGGTTTCACATTGGGTTTTAAAGAAAGAAAGTATGTGTAGGAGAGAAAGGAGGGAGGGAAGGAGGGGAGAGAAAACTTTGCCAGGACACAAAGGAAGAGAGGGAGACGCGGTTTTGAGGGGGCTACATCCAAGCATTCCCCAGCCTTGCTCCTGTTTTGTCTGGCGGGGAAAAGACTCACCTCCCATTGAAAGAAAAGGTCCGGGAGCAGGAGCTTTGGGAGACTTGAGCCTGCTTCCTGAGAGGCATGTTTGGAGGGGAGAATCCAGACAGACCTCTCAACATGCCTCTGAGGAAGCAGGCTCAAGTCTCCCAAAGCTCCTGCTCCAGCCTCTTTCTTTCCCACATGCTTTCTTTCTTTCACTTAGTATCCAAGATGCTGCCAGATCCCTAGTCCCCAGACCAGCACTTTCCAATCGATGGCTTCCCTTAGCCAAGGACTATGCAGCCTTGCTTCTACTTTGCCAGGGCTCCAGGCAAGAAAAGCAGCCTTAGGCGTCCCTGAAAAGTGTCTCTGGCAGCCTTCCTGGCCCCCAAGCCTCGTGGAAGCCTCCCCAGGCGGAGGGCCAGGCCAAGTCCCAGCCCCAAGAGCCTACTTACTCTTCGGAGTTTTCATCTTGGAGGCCGGGGGCTCCTTCTGCCCAATCTTGGCAGCCCTTGGCTTTTTTAACCCCAAGGCGGTTGGGGAAGGGAAGGGGAAGGGGCACGAAGGGACAAGCAAGGCAGGGAGGAAAAGTGGTGGAGGAGAGAAAGTAGGAAGGAAGCTGAGTAGAAAGTAACTTGGAGGGAGGGAAGTGTGTGTGGAGGGGTAGAAAGTAACTTGGAAGGAAGAAAAGAGAGTAGAAGGAAGTAACTTGGAAGGAAGGAAGGTAGATAGTAGCTTGGAAGGTAGGTATAAAGTAACTTGGAAGGAGGCAAGGAGGGTGAATGAGTAGAAAGTAACTCAGAGGAGGGAGAGGAGGCAGGAAGGTGAATGAGTGAGTAGAAAGTAACTCGGAGGGAGAGGGAAAGTCGTGGCAGGGGCCCCGTGGGCTGAGTGGCGTGGCTCCTCTCTGGAGTTGCCCTCCTCTCTCTCTCCCTCTGAGCCTCTTGTTGTCTTTGTTCGGGCCAAGGCAGGGAAGCAAGCGCCGCTGGCGGCTTCCACCACGAGGTGCTCCCTTCCTCCTCCTCCTCCTCCTCCCTGCCCCCCTCCCTTTCCCCAGCAGCCAGACCGCCCTGCGATGAGTAAGGCGCCGCCGGGGAGAGGAGCCAGGGACGCCTCCTCCTCGCCCTCTTTCCCCGCCCCTGCCCTCTGGGCTGGTGGAAGGGGCAGAGGCTCCTCCTGCTCAGGCTGCATCCACACTGGGGAAATAACCCGGTTTGGCACCGCTTTGACTGCCTCCCTCCGCTCTGGACCCACAACAAACTCCACCTCCCAGAATTCCATAGCAAAGAGCCAGACAACAAGTTAAAGCGCTGCCAAACCGGGTTAATTCTCCAGTGTGGATTTATTTTGTTTGTTTTTGTTTAGTTCTTTTTAAAAGTGGCAACAAAACAAACTCCTGTGACTCCTGGAGGAAAGTCTCTCAGGGCTAGGCTCAGCCCTCTTGAGTAAATATGTCCCTCCTCCTCCTGGGCCGAGTTTACTGACTTGTTCCCAGATGGCGCCATAAGCGCCGACTGAGGAGAGACCAACGCTTCCCGCCAAAAGGCGGCCCTGTTGTTGTCTATATTCTCTCCACACTCCTCCTCTCTCTCACACACAAGTTATTATTCACAGCTATAACCGTGTTGTAGCACCTTTGGGAGTCACTGAAGGAAAGAAATTGGCAGCATGAACTTTCCTAGACTTCAGTCTACTTCCTCAGATGCATTACACTGTCCTCCATTTGGATCATGACTTGAAAAGCATAAATCAACATTTATGTGATTATAACTCAGGATAACCAGACATCCTCTTTTTCCAGGATGTGTCCTACATTTCTACCTTCTATCCAGGAGGGATTCCAAAGTGTCCTCCATTTCGAGTATGACTGAAAAGCATGAACTTATAGTTACGTTAGTGTTTTAGCTTTTCCATGGCTAAGAAGCATGAGCTGACATTTATAGGAGCATTTTTAACTCAGGGTGACCAGGCATCCTCCTTTTCCAGGACCTGTCCTAACTTTCAACCTTGTGTCTAGGAGGAATGTCAAAATGTCCTCCATTTGGAGCATGACTAAGGAGCATGGGTTTCTATTTATATGTGTTTTTAGCTTTTATTTCGTCTGTCCTCCATTTCTTTCTTGAATGTCCTCCATTTTGTGGCACCTTAGCCTTTCAGCTACACACAGAGAGAGAGACATTTTTTCCCACTTCACCCAGAACTGGTTCCAAAGTCCACTCCTTTAATGAGGAGGGTGCTTGCTTCTGGTGTTTCCTGAGCCCCTTACAGAGAGAAGAAGAGGCAGGCTGGGCTGGGCTGGGCAAACACATCTGCTCTTGGGCTTGAAAGCAGCATGTGTCATGGGAGCAGGAAAGAGAAAACAAGGCAACCTCTCTCTTGCTCAAGGATGAGTCCTCCCAGGTTCCTGGGTTCAGGAAAGCAAAGTCTTGGTGACTAAAAGGCAAATGTCATGGCACACCTGCCTGAGAAAGAAAACCTCCTAACACCTTAAGGGAAAGTGGATCTGCATCCTCACTGAAGAAAGAATCCAGGCCCACACCACTTTTTCACTGCCACTTTAATCCAGGTTGATACCATTTTTTAACTGCCATTTTCGTCTGACTGACACCACTTTTTCACTGCCACTTTAATCCAGGCTGAGACACCACTTTTTAACTGCCACTTTAGTCCACCTGACTGGCACCACTTTTTCACTGCCATTTTAACCCAGACTCCAGACTGACACCACTTTTAACTGCCATTTTCATCAAGACTGACACAACTTTTTAACTGCCACTTTTAAACTGCCATTTTCATCTAGACTGACACAACTTTTAAACTGCCACTTTAATCCAGGTCTACACCACTTTTTAACTGCCATTCTAACCAAGGCCAGCACCATGTTTTCTCTGTCACTTTTCACCCTCTGGCTGGCAAGTCACACTCTCTCAACCTCAGGAGAAAGCAATGGCAAACCTCCTCTGAGTGACTCTTGCCAAGAAAAACCCATATGGCGGGGGGGGGGGGGGGGTTGCTTTAAGTCAGAAATTATTTGAAGGCACACAACCACAAAAATGAGGCGACCCTATCATGGATGTGTGTGTGTGGGAGGGTGTACTTTGACTGTGAGTTCCTGCATGGCAGGGGATTGGACTGGATGGCCCTTGTGGTCTCTTCCAACTCTAGGATTCTATGGCAAGTTTCTTCAAGGGGGTGGGAGGTCTGCCATGGCCTTCCCCTCAGGCTGAGAGAGCAGGGTTTCCAAAGTGGTAGTAGTGCAACACTTAACCCACTATGCCACACTGGCTCCCTCTCCTCCTCGTGAAGAATGTTTCCAGGAGGCGATGAGAGTTTCCTTGCCTGGAGGCTGAGGCCAGGCTGGCTCACATCCGGTGGGCCTTGTGTGTAAACTATGAGTGGCGCTGACTCACTCGCAGCAAAGCCAATGAGTGGGGAGGAGGAGGCGACTTTCGGGGGAAAGCCCCGTTTGTGTTATTACTGGAGCCTCTCTGTGTGAAGGACCATTTCCTGGTTACGAAAGCAAAGTGAGAGTGTGAGATTGAGGGCCCAAACAGACAGGCCCAAATAAAGTTGCTTTGGGTCACTATGGAGGTATGCTGTTTAAATGATGCATGCATCCTAAGAGGCTGAAAGCTGTGCCAAAGCCACACTCCAGTCCTAAGGACTGGTGCGCAGCTTTGGTGCAGCTTCTGGCCTCTTAAGATGGAATGTGTCATTTAAACAGCATACCTCCAAAGTGACCCAAAGCAACTTTATTTTGGCTTGCCTGTTCGGGCCCTGAGGCTGCATCCGCACAAAGGAAATAATGCAGTTTGACCCCTCTTTAACAGCCATGGCTCAAGGCAGCACCTCTGGTGTCGCAACAAACTACACTTCCCAGAATGCCATCGCATGAACATGGCCACATAGCCTGGAAAACCCATAAAAAAACTATTAACTTTTTATTGTTGTTGTGTGCCTTCAAGTTGTTTTCCAACTTATGGCGACCCTAAGGTGAATCCATCATGGGGTTTTCTTGGCATGCTTCTTCAGAGGGGGTTTGCCATTGCTGTCTTCGGAAGCTGAGAGAGTGTGACTTGCCCAAGGTCACCCATTGGGTTTCCATGACCCAGCTGGGTTCGATCTCCAGTCATAGTCCAAGGCTTAAACTACTACACCCTGCTGGCTCCATAAGTATCCTCAGGCATTTTAAAAGAAAACAACAATAATAATCAGAGGCCTATTTACATCCACTTGTTAAAAAGAACTATTACTGAAGAAAGTCAGAGAAGAATGTGCTAAGGTAGGCTTTATGTTGAAGGTAAAGAAAAGAAAAATAAATGACCAACTACACAAATTAATTCTAGATAATGATAAAATGGTAAAATAGTACACAAATGGAGCATGCCAAAGAGTTCCAAGGGGGGAAAAAAAATCTCCACCTGCTTTATAGAGTACAGCAAAGCATTTGACTATATAGATCATGAAAAGTTATGGAGGGCTCTCAAGATCATGGGAATGCCACTACATCTGATAGTCCTGATGCAGAATCTGCAGAAATTAAAACAGGATATGGAGAAGCCAAATGGTTCCCAATTGGCAAAGGGTTTAGGCAAGGCTGGATTTTATCACCCTAAAGAATATGTTGGGATACAAATTTTTCTGGTAGATATACCAGGCTCTGGATAGCCATAACTGTGTGACAACAGACTCAGATTACAGTACTTGGTAGAAAACACCGCGCTCCGCGCACGTTCCTCAAAACATTCCATGTTTATTATTTTGCATTTTACAAGACTGAGCAGTGAAACATATAATATCTTTTAGGATGCATACAAGAACACATTTGTGTATGTTTAAGCCCTCTTGACATATTATTGACTTTGAAATGCTATTTCAATTGCCTTTGCCTTGCACAGACAAAACATCCAGTCTTATTGTTGGGGAATGTACCCTGTGTAACATGGTTTACAACCAGAGTTTTATAGCTCAATCCTTAGTCAGAATTATAAAGCACTGTGCTTAGTAGGGCTTACTTCCTAAAGAACCAGCACTGGTTCAAGAGCACAGGGTTTGTGCAGTTAAGCTACAACAGTTTGGCTTTGTTACCACATTTATTTTACAACAGCAGAAGTAGAACTGAGGGGTCTTAATGCACAAACCTTGTGCACTTGGACCAGTGCTGGCTTTAGGCAGATTAAAACTCGTTAAATGTAAAATGTCATATATATACCAACCCCATATTGGATCCCAGAGTTTCTCAGATTTCTTCAATAACCTACATAGGCTCCATAGTTTTGCTTTACGCTTTACATTATTTCAGAATATGTCTGCTGCCAACTAATCCTCTTTCCTTCTTTCCTCTCTCATTGCATCACTTTAGGCCTTCTGGATCTCATAGCACCTTTGAGACTAACTGAAAGAGAGTAGTTGGTAGCACAAGCTTTCGTAGTTTTAGGTCTTCCTCAGATGCATGAGGTCTCTGAGGAAGTAGACTCAGATCTACGAAACCTCATGCTACCAACTTCTCTCTTTCAGTTAGTCTGAAAGGTGCTACAAGATCCTTTGGCATACTGGTTTTCCAGAGGCTATGTCTTTGAATTTAGGCCTTCTGTTACCCTCTTTCCCGGTGTTGTACTTATTTATCTTATTTCTTTTCTGAAGAATTATAATCTCAGCGGGTATGCCTGCTAGCCAACCAGTTTTTTTTTACATACTTTCACAACTTTAGATACTCCCTTGTGATCACAACCAGGTGCCCAAATAAATTTAGTTGTATGCGTGTGAGTATACAATTGTGGGAGAGTATGAAATTTATTCTTTATTTTAATTATACTATTTTCATATCAGCCAGAAGTGGAAATTATGGGGCCCTCCAGATGCTATACCACTGCCTATATTGGTTAGGACTAGCAACCTCTGGACATGATTCTAGATTCCCTGTTATAAGCAGAACTGGGGCAGGTCAGATTTATACTTAGACCCAGTGAAATCAATGGGACTGAAGTCAGTGTTGCCTTCAACATTTTAAACCCAACCTATTCAGACACCCCCTCCCAAACCCCCTCATTATTCCAAACCAACTATGCATAGAAATAGTAAAAGCAAATGTTATTGCCTCTAATCTAGCCTCAAGCATGGCTGACACTTTGGGATGAGCCACCCCTGGAGACTGATTGATCTGGTTGGTTCAGAGATAACTATGGAAGCATTCATCAGTACTGTGGCTATTGGGTGATATATGTGGTTAACACTGGACCAGTGTGTCAACATGTCTCTTTTTTCTCCCAGCCTCCTTTTACGTACTAGTCAAACAATTATGCAAAAGTAATGGGCAAAAGGTAGAGTTCAGGTAGTGGGAAACCTGTGATAAATCCAACATGTAACATATAAGCCCTGTGTGAAGGGCACCAGTAATGATGCTGTGAGGAAGGCTTATGCTTTTTAGCCCCATTGCATCTGTACTGCACCACCTGGTGGAATTCTTTTGAATGGTGAATAGGTTATTAATTTCATGTTCAGCAATCCAGAAACAGCCATTCACAGCCTGCAGCAACATCTCAATAATTATTTATTAATTTTTTAAAAGTATATCCTTTTTGACAATATCCCCATTCACATGTAACACTTCATGTATATCTACCGCATATACTCAACTATAAATCGACCTCATGTATAAGTCTAGAGCAGGTTTGGGGGCCAAAATTATGGATTTTGATATGATCCGAGGATAAGTCGAGGGTAAAACTTATGGGAATGTAAGAAAGGATCTAAAGGATGAAGCAAAGGAAAACAATGCCAAGGAAAATGCAAAATTCCAGCAGGCATAACTGTTTGTGCCATACTAAAGGCCGAATCAGAGAACTGACAGGAGTCAGTGCTTCCATTACAGATTATGCTCTTATATCTCACCAGGGGATAGTTGCTATTTAAAATAAGAGTTAAAGTACAGTACATACATTGACCTGTGGATAAGTCAACCCAGGTTTTTGGGTCAATTTTTAGACTAAAATTTTAGACTTATACATGAATATATACAGTAAATAAGCTGCCTGCTTCCTCGGCCTTCAGAAATTATCCTGCCAAATCATATTGGATATCATGCCTGAGAGGCAGGTTTGGCTAGTTTAAACCAAATTACCTTAAAAAAATTAATATTTTTTAAAATGATTTTATATATATATAATTTATATATAAATAAAAAGTCTGGCTGTTATTACTGTGTCCCAACCATCTTACTGGAAGAATAATGACTGTTTGAAAAAACTGGGTCTTTCCTACCCTGCTAAAATGTGTGCAAGTGGCAAGTTATGTGCAATCCTTTCCCAGTAAAGACAATCACAAGTTTTTCAGAGGCATGTGGATGTAAGGCTTGGTATGCATATCAACTTTTATATTGTGTGTGAACAAGATGGGCCTGTGAACAGACTGGGAAGAAGTAAGTTGTGAATCTTGCAAAAGGGCACTGCTTCAGTGAACCCACCTCATGGGATGGAAAAATAGAATAAAAGTGTCAATAACTGCTTCTTGTCATATTTGCTTGGATTATTTTCACTTTTCAGGAATGACCTATTGCTCAGTGTATCACTGATCACCTCTTTGTTGGATGACAAGCTCATTATGTTTGTGTGGAAAGGATCAGCTTCTTTGAAAGGAACAAATGTCACACCTCCAGAAAAAAATAAATAACCAAGCTCAGAGAGTTCTCCCACTTCCATGTATTTCTTTCCAGTTCAGTGTCTAGTTCTAATGGTTTTGAGAAAGACCAAGGCTAATTCAGTTGCCCTGGCAGTTGTGTATTCTCAAGTTCAAAAGGCATTGCACGCAAGGAAGAAATGAACTGTCAGTGGAAGAGTACATGTTTCAGAGGATGCCTAGTTCAGCCCCTCATATCTCTGTATTCTCTTCTCCCCCATCCGTCTTGCCTTTGAGAAGCTGATAAGTCAGGCATAAAAGCAACAGCCTTCTCTTTGTCACTACTGTACCTGGGACTGAGATACACTACTTTTGTGCATGCAGATTCCATTTAGGTATCACAGCTGACAGTTGTAGATGGTCTTACCAATTTGTCTGATCCTTTTAAAAAGCCATGAGCTTACAGTACCACCAAGACATGAAAAAAATACCACCAGAACAAGAACTTTCATGACCATTCATTTACTCACCACTCTGTTCGTATTCCTCTTGGTGTAAGACACCTCTTTCTAAGAAGAGTGCCATTGGTTTTGAAGGAACTGACACCAATAGTCTATTCTCAGCTGATCTTCACCAATCCTACAACCTTTTATACCCATTTTGCCTGATCAGTACAGCTTTGTTGTGGAGATTCCATGTGATCAAGCGACTCCTCCTTAGTTTGTTTTCCTCTCCAAGGGTTGCACAGCTTCACTTGGTTGCCTAGCATCATCCCTTCTAGAAAAATTGGAGCTGCCATTAATATTGGTGCTACTGCTACAATAAGAAGTACATTTTAGTATCAGAGTTGGCTGGAAAAGATAGTACCAACAGCAGTGAATGAGGTAAGGGGGTTTTTACTTCTCTTTTTTTAAAGCCATATAACAGATGTAAAAGATTATTTAAGTTGCAGAAGGCTAAATCTCTGTGCACTTAAAACTGAATGATGCTTATTCAGAAAACAAAGTGCTCAGCCATTTAGATAATGCAAGGCAATGTTCTGTTGTTTTTATTCAATCAAGTCTCATTACAAAAGCTGATAAAATAGCATATAATGGAATATTCAAATGCTTCACACATTCCTTCCTCCCCTTGCCCCTAAACAGAGGAAAAGCAGTATAGATAAGATAAAACAAAACAAACATGGCTGTAGGCCTATGGGCCAGGGAGGATGCACCATTACTGCAGACTTTCCACTGTGCAGGTGGGGAGGGAGAAGCCCTCTCAAACCAATGGTGGAGATTTTCACTCCTGTGGCTCTTCTAGACTGTCCTACTATCAGTAGGGCTAAAAAAAGGAGCATTCTTCTGGCAAACCACAGTCAGATTCCTGGACACACCTCCAGATTTTTTGGGAGGGGACAAAATGTTTGGCTGTGCTGGTTGGAAGACTCTGGGAGTTGTGGTCCAAAAAGACAGCTGGTCAACTTTTAGGGGAACAGGGATTTTCATAGTCCTGAAGCTACACAGTGAATTGGAGTGAATGGGAGGAAAACTTTCAACAAGCAAGAAAGCCCAAGCAAAATTGGGAATCATTCATTAGCCCTCTCTGTACTCTTTCACACTACATTTATAGCACTGTATTCCCCTTTAGCTGTCATGGCTGCATCCTGTGGGATCCTGGGGTTTGTATTTTGGTGAGACACACGAGTTAAGAATTCTATCCTTCCTGAACTGAAAGTCCCAGGATTTCATAGGGTGGGAGTACAGCAGTCAAGATAGTGCTATAATTGCATAGTGTGAAAGGGTGTTTTGCTTCAGCCTATGCTCCCAAACATTATTGTTACAATAAACAAGTATCGGGAATGCTTACCAGAGCTCCTTAGAGCAAGAGTGAGGTGAGAAAAAGTACAAAACAGCATTTAAAATAGTGTAAGTAATGGCAATGATTAACCTGCTTACAACAAGATCTTTTAGCACCTTTGAGATTGAGCTCCAATCCACATCGCAGAAATAATCCACTTTAGCAAGTACATAGCAATAGCAAGTACATGTCTATACCGCTTATCAGTGCACTTAAGCACTCCCTAAGCAGTTTACAAAGTATAAGAGCTAATTGACCCCAACAATCTGGATACTCATTTCAGCGAACTCCTTGGAAGGATGCAAGCCTGAGTCGAGCTTGAGCCCTTTTGCTGGTATGGAACTCGCAACCTTATGGTTTGTGAGTGAATGGCTGCAATACAGGCATTTAACCACTGCACCACCAGGGCTCAAACTGCCCTGGCTTAATGCTAGGGAATCCTGGAAACTGTAGTTTATTGTGGCACCAGAGCTCTCTGAGAAGGCAAAATGTTTCATAAAACTACAGTTCCCAGAATTCCCCAGCACTGAGCCAAGGCAGTTCAAGTGGTCTCAAACTGGATTATTTCTGCAGTATGGATAGGACCCAAGAGGTTTGTTGCATTAGCAACTCCATCAGATGTGTGAACTGACTTGTTAGTTAAAATTACTGTGTGAAATGCAGCCTATACCACTTGCCTTTTAGCCCTCAATCTGGCAGAGTTGACCCAAGAGATTTAGCTGCCTGGGGCAAAGGACAGGTCAGTCCTTCCCACATTCCTTGTCCAGAATGTGATAGAACTGGCAGCTGGATTTCACAGGCCTCCACCTCCTGAGGGCAGCAATCTAGGCTAGGAGGTGCAAGACATGCACACTAACCCATCAATGTTGTTGTTCATCTTGTCATCTTGTCATGTTGCCCAGTGTAGATGCCTCACCCTTCTCAAAGGTAGAGTTGGCCTTGCAAAGTCTAACTGATCTTACTCACTAGCCCACCAAGTGCATCTCACTTACTAACACTGAGTATCTGCTTGCCACTGCCTGCTCAGACAAATGCTGCAGCCGAAGTGGTGGTGCCAGTATGCATCGCACTAACAAGCAAGTGCTTGATCGCTTGGCAGCTCTTCCAAACAACATTCTTGGAAGTCAGCTAGGCGAGGCAGCCAGACAACTCCAAGGCCAGCTAGACAACGGCATCTTTGCTGCCATGGCATATGTTCTGGAGGATGGGAGCATCTAAGGAACAGCCGCTTCTGTTCTCAACACAGACCACACAAGCCGTATGCCCATTTTGGGGACTGGTTCTTACTGGGGAAGGCCCCTGGAAAGAATCCTGTAGAGCTGCTGCCAGTCAATGTAGACAATACTAAACTAGATTGGTTTAGCTAGATATAAGGCACATATATATAATCTGATAGACCTTCCAGTACCAGTGTTTTTTAATGCTATAAACACTATCTCATGGTTAGAGAGTCTGCAGAATTTGAAGGACTGTCTGGGGGTGGGGTGAGGATAATATTTAAATATGATGCCACTCTGTGTCACATCTAGTTGGCTTCACACAATGCTATTGAATTATTATTGTAGATTAGCAGACATCATTTCAGTTTTTTTTTAAAAAAAAAGGAAGATGCCTCCATATGGGGAAAATAGGACTGAATGCTCTGACACATTATTAAAACCAGTAGTCAGGCACATATAATACAGATGTTAAGAGTGAGAGCATGTGTAGCTCTAGAGCAGGATCTCTATCTGAAAATGTGGTTTGAAGTCTGGAGCTTGGAACGTTGCTTTAAAAAGAACTGTGTATCCTGATCTCTCTCCTTATGTCTCTTTATCTTTAAATCAGACTTGGACTGGACAACCTTTGAAACAGAAGAGTTTAAAAACAGTTTTCTGGTAGCTCTTTAGGCATGCAATAAGTTTCTGTCAACGGGGGCATGTGGCCACGTTATGGAACAGGGAGTGCCATCTTGTCTTTTACCTCAGGGAGAAACGTGTCTTTGGATGGATTTTACACCAGAAGGTTCTTTGTTGTTCTTATAATAAAAACATTAAAGCTCATTGCAACTGAGGAGGAGGAAAAAATCAACACAGGCAAGTAAATAGTTCCAGAGCCAGAATTTCAATAGAAACTAGTTTTTCATGACTTGACATCTGGTTCACCTCACAGAGTTCACTGTATGACTGAGTTTCATTTTCCGCTGTGTGGCCAGATCTGATTAGCAGACTGAGTATGTCTTGTTTTGGCAAGACTAAAAAAAGAAAAAGAAAAGGCCTGTTGGGATAGGGAAAAACCTGAACTCTGTACTGGAAATAATCCAGGAATACATGCTGATAAACACCCTTTCCTTCACACTTTTAGCTCATCTGTACTTTAGAACTGGATTGTGAGAGTTTGGATGTAAAAGATTATAGTAACACAAAAAATAAATTTTAGACCAGGGCTATTAAATATCTCTCTCCCCAGATATTATTGGCCTCCAGTTCCTATTAGCCCTAGCCAGTCGACCTAATGGGGAAGCATGATGGGAGTTGTAGTAAAAAACTGGAGGAATAGTTTCCCAAGTTGTGTTACAGGCTTGTTTAAAATCAGCTCTATTACTGTTAAAATTTATCTAGGATGTAACATGGTTAAAAAAAAGTTTAGCTGACTACAGTATAATCTCCATTTCTCATCTTTTCTTCTTTGCAATAAAACAATTTTTCATGACGTGGGATTGAAGAACTGACAGTGGTGAGGATCAATGGGCCCGAACAGACAGGCCAAAATAAAGCTGCTTCAGGTCACTTTGGAGGTATGCTGTTTAAATTACACATGCATCTTAAGAGACCAGAAGCTGTGCCAAAGCTGTGCTCCAGTTCTTAGGACCAGAGCATGGATTTGGTGCGGCTTCTGGCTTCTTATGATGCATGCATCATTTAAACAGCATACTTCCAAAGTGACTCGAAGCAGCTTTATTTTGGCCTGTCTGTTCGGGCCCAATGACTCCTTTTTGGGGGGGGAAATCAATGCTCAAAAGCAGCTAAGCTGGACTTTGTGAGCACCCTTTGCTGTTGACTAACCTGAATCATGAGAGCTATTGTGGTGTAGTGGTTTGAGTGTTGGACAACAATTCTGGAGAACAAGGTTCAAACCCCGAGAAAGCCATGGAAACTCACTGGCTGACCCTGGGCAAGTCACATTCTCTCAGTCTCAGTGGATGGCAATAGCAAACCCTCTCTGAAGAAATTTGACAAGAAAACCCTGTGATAGGGTTGCCTTAGTCATAAGTCAAAAACAACTTGAAGGCACACAACAGCAACAACCTGTGTCTCCTTTCAGCAAACAGGATTTTGCTTGATTTCTTCTGCTTGGAAAATTAGGGTAACTGGCAGAGGAGCAACTTAATCCTATTTTGAGCCAAATCCAAATTTTACTGAAAAAACAAGATGCCTTGTTTTAACTTGTAGAACCTAAACCAAATTGCAGTGGAAAGGGCTTAAACTAAATATTATTTTTCTGTTTTGTTGCTAAGCACCTTCAAGACAACACTGACTTATGGCAACCCTATCCTAGGGTTTTCTTGGCATGATTTATTCAGAGGAATGTTGCCATTCCCTTCCTCTTAGGCTGAGAGGGTGTGACTTCCCAAAATCACCTGGTAGATTTCCATGGCTGAGCAGGGATTAGAACCCTAGCCCCCCCAGAGTCCAATTCTCAAACCACTACACCACATCTATCAATTTCATAGAATCATAGAATCGTAGAGTTGGAAGAGACCGCAAGGGCCATCCAGTCCAACCCCCTGCCATGCAGGAAATCCAAATCAAAGCATTCCCAACAGATGGCCATCCAGCCTCTGCTTAAAGATCTCCAAAGAAGGAGACTCCACTACACTCTGAGGGAGTTTGTTCCACTGTCAAACAGCCTTTGTCAAGAAGTTCCTCCTAATGTTGAGGTGGAATCTCTTTTCCTGTAGCTTGGATCCATTGTTCCTGGTCCTGTTCTCTGGAGCAGCAGAAAACAAGCTTGTTCCCTCCTCGATGTGACACCCTGTCAAATATTTCCCATGCAGGATCAAAATGGCTTATGAGATTGAAACAGATGATAGCTGATAATTAAAGGGCTACTTTAAAAAGTATTGAACTATCGTATTAAAAATAGTATTCAGTTTAAAACAGATTAAAAGGATTTAAAATATAACCAATGAAGGGGAAAGCAAGCAATTAATGGAGAAAGCCTGTCTAAATAAAAAGGTCTTTGCTTCCTGGAAGGAGAACAAAGAGAGGACCAGTTAGTTCTTCCTAATTTGTTAGGAAGAGGTTCCTGATGGTACAGGTAGGTCTCAATGTATCTTTGGATTGTGCTTCCAGATCTGAGACTGACCTAAATAGAAGAAGCAAGTTTTACAGAAAATAATTGGAGACGAGGCAAATGTATTCCAGTGGAGGTGATATAGCCACAAATTTTGCTCAACCCACCACTAGTTTTAAAGAGGTTCACAGCACAAAACACCAGAGGTTATCTTTTCCAGGAGAAATGTGCAGATGCTTTACAGTGGGAAAAGAAGGGGCAGTAACTACTGTTCCCAGCGAGTAGGGGTTGGCAGGGGTGAGCTGGCTTGCCATTAGTCAATACTCTTCACAAGAGCACACAGAAAACTATTGGTAAGAGTGGTGTGTAGAGAGATCTTGTAGCACCTTTGAAACTAACACTCAAAGAATTGTTTTGTTATGCCATCCACAGCAGACTTCCAAGGTGAAGAAAGCACATCAGGAGAGAAAGAGGCAGGGCATCTCCTGCTATGCCCTCTCCAGCAGACCTGCCAAATGAAGGAAGCAGACTTCAGTTTCTCACCACCCTCCAGGCAAGTAGAAGAAACAGTTTCCAAGCAAGGCAAAAACACACCAGGATCCAAATTCCTTCCACCCCCTCATATCCTCCTCGAAACTGGAAAGGGAAGCCCCTTCCTTCAAGCAAAACCAAGACCAGGTGAAATATTGCAAATTGGAGCAACATAAATTAAAATTTGTCTCTACAAACTCACTGCCTCAAGAGGTGATAGATTTTTCTTCAGCTGAAGTTTTTAAAAGCACAGATTAGGCAGCCACCTATTAGGGTTGCTTTAATTGTGCATTTCCTTAACAGACAGGGTTTAAATTATATTATTCCAGTTCTGTGTTATAGACTAGTCTCTATAGTCAGACTTGTAGTAATCTAATCTAACCCCTGTCTGTTAAGGAAATGCACAATTAATGCAACCCTAATAGGTCATTGTCTAGTTTCTTTCTTTCCAAAACTTCAGTTGAAGAAAATCTACTAGTGGTGTAGACTTGCGTTGATTAACTTGGATTCAAGCCACTTCAGTGACATGACTTGGACTCAACATGGCAATAAATGATGTACTGACTCAACTCAACCCAAGGCTTGAGGAGGGGGTTGATATCTATTCAGCAGCCTGTCCCTGATGCACATTGGAAGCTTAGAATTCTATGATTCTGTTATTCTACAAAGCAGGAAATTTTGCATTTTAAGCCCTTCATATATTCAAACTTTGTGAGAATCCATGATGTTTGGTGCCTTTCATACAACAATCGGATATATTGCATAATGTTGTTTTAAACCCAGATCATTTGTTGTCCTAAACTTAATGCCTCAAGGTCAATCCATCCCAATAACCAATTTAATGATTAAAATCTTTAAAAGATTAAAATGAATGACATATTGTATAAACATTCACGGTAATTATTGTACAACTAATTTTGGATACAGTCAAGCAAGACATTTTTGTTTTGGGTTTGGCCTGAATTATACCTGGCTCTTCTGTGCATTTTTAAAGTAAATGCATTTTTAAATATTCCACGTAAATTGAAATACATGCTATTTAGTTAACGTATTCATGTTGGTTAATTTTTCTAAGTGACTGGATCTTTCACATAAAATATATTCTTATAAAAACAAATTGTTGGTGGGTCTCTGTTGTCAACATTTTCCTTGACCAGAAAAATGTACAGCTTTACTGAAAGAAAGTGGATAGACAAGAATTAAGATTTGGGAGGCCATCCCAAGGGCTGTTTTCATAATTTATTATTAATTCCAAAGGACATTTCTAGCAATGAAATAAGAGTTAATTCTAAATTTTAAAAAACATGAAATTAATTTTTCAACATAGAAAAATATTTTAAAGATTATTGAATCAGCAAACAGAATTTGGACCCTGAAGGCATAACAAGTATTCAAAAACTTTACTGTCATAGTTCTCTTTCAGCAAATATTATGGCATGAGTGTACTATAATTGCAAAGTTTAATTTTATGATGTTAATTTAACACACAAGAGAAAACTCGTGTCCCAATTATTTGTCCTATCTCCTTTCTCCCACAGTATTTTGGTGTCATTTTCATTTGCTGAAAACCTTCAGGTTTTATTTTCACTTGACCTTTACTATTTCTGAAGCTTATTTCAGGTTAGAAAGTTCTTTCAAGCAATGGAAAGAGAAATGACTTTTTGCCTTTAGATCCTGAAAGCTTTCACTTCTATTTTAAGGCAACCCTGGATTCAGTTTCTGAAGGATTTGGCTATGGAATAGTTGGCAATTTATTCTTGATAGCCCTGCATACTTTGCAACCAGATCCTCTGCCATGTCATTGTTAGCATATATTTTAGTACACAGAAAACAGGTGCCACAGAGTTATTACAAGTACACTTTGCAACTGCATCAGAACTCTGCTTGCTAGAAACAGAAGTAGAAAATCTGATTTATTTATAGAGAAGAATTTATAAGTTTGTCACCTGTGGCTGATCCAGGTTTTATCACTGCTGTCTCTGTAATGAAGTAGAAAGTCTCATTATAATGTTAGTTTGAATTCTGATTTTACAGAGTTCTTCAAGCAATCAGTTCAAATTATTCCCTTGCTTGTTGAGCACCCCTAATCCAGAAATTTGAAATCCTCCAGAAACCTAATTTTGCCACCAGCTACCCACTTCCGCCTTCAAGGTGGTGGCTGTAGCACTCTAGCACATTCATTTCTCAGATCCTAGTCTCTCTCTAGTCTCACATCTCTTACATAACACAAGTAGCGAATGAACAAGATGCAAGGCTGGAGAGAAACAAAAGAGCAGGAATACCACAACTGCTGCCTCAAAGATGGAAGTGGGCAGCTCATGGCAAAAAGATTCTGGAGGCAGACTGAGGATCTGTGAAATGGCACGTCTCTAAGCATAGTGCTTGGCGTGAATACGAACGTTGGGTACTTACCGTGATACGTTCATTTCCAGCAGATGAGGGTCCTGACATCCTCCTGCCATTTCACAGATCCTTACAAGTCTCTCCAGCCTCACAATTACACTACAGTTCTGCACTAGGCTATGTGTATATCCCAAGATCCCAGAGCAAAAATGGTTCTAGTCCCAATCTGTATTTTAGCTTGTATTGTTTCAAAGGAAACAGTACAATACTCACATGTAATTGACATGTGCATAGGTGCGTATACTGTTACAGACAAAAGGCATGATGTTCCAGGTATGATGTTCTTTTTAATTCATGTTACCACATTATAGAAAGAGACTGTGCAGTTATTCTACATTTCACAAATCTATGAATGTCATCTACAAAACACTCACCTGCATGTTAACCGACAAGGGGCCTCTCATTACTTTCTCTTGAGATTGTTCTGAATCAATCTCCATGAGCCCTGGCTATATCTGAAAATTCCATCTTCTTCTTACAGCCAATAGCTTTTGTTTTCCTGTGATCTATTAGTTTTGCTGCTTAACTCCATGCACTAATACTCTAAGCTAAAGACAGAGTGGAAACAGATAGGTTCTTTTAATTTCTTGGTGATACACGACTTAGCATGACTTAGCAGTTAAAACTGAGAAATGTACATGTGCTGTATACCATCTCCAAGACAAGCAAAGGCTTATCAGTATCTCCAAAGCACCCCTTCCGCATAAGTACATTGATAGAATGCTTAATAAATTCTCAATGGCTAATAATATAATCATGTCACTATTGGGGTGTGTTATGTTTAAACTAATTGCTTGACAGAAATAACATATGGATTAAAGTGATGTGCAGTAGATACTCTGCCTACTAATTTAAAAATCCTTTGACATGGCATTACAACAGCATTATAGAAAGAGGTGATGTAGAACTGGTTAATGATCTGGTTTTTTTAAACCACTAAATATGTTATAATAGCATCTAGTTTTTGTTCTGTGTGTTTGCCTAGGGCAAATCTATTTTATTTTCATTCTATTTTAGCTCATAATCGGGGGGAAACTTGGTTATTTTATCAAAACAGCAATGAACTATTATGTTTAATAACTATTTGGCAAGTAGCCTTTTAAAAAATCTTCTGTTTTTGAGACATTGCAGACATTCCAACATGATGCACCATAGTAACTATGCCCTATGACAGCTGCACATACACACACACACACACACACCCTTAGGCAGGGAAAACTGACTGGGTGGTCTGCAGTGTACTGCTACATTTAATGGACCAAAAGACAAATAAAGTAGACTAAGGGAGAACCAAAACATTGCAATTACTGCTGAATGCCAAACAGAACAAGACTCAGTAATATGAAGGCATGAAATTAAAATGCAAATGACAAAGTGGGCTTGTAAATTAGAGGCATTATTGGGTTAAAAACAAACCCAAATACATCACACAAAACTGGCATGTCTATGAATGCTACAGAAGAAAATGCTATTAGGAATTTTAAAAAGCTGGGCATCTTCTGACTCTGAATACCAGCTGAATATTTAAAAGATGCAATCTAAATGGAATAAATGAAACATAAGATACAATTTAATGTTATGAACATTTGTTCTCTAGCTCTAAGTTCTTGTCTCAGGTTGTATCCAGTTATGTTATGCTGGAGCAAGTTCCTTTCATCTGCAGAAATCTCAGGTTAATACTTGTGGCAGTGTCAATTGCAAACAAATGACTTCAACTAGGTGTTGCTTGTGTTCATTGTTCCTCCCTAAGCATTGTGTGCAACTGCTAGAAAAATGTTGCTAGCTTGTTTACTTTTCCCACTAGACTAATGTTGGATACAATCACTGACAAGCTAGTTAAGCTTCTTAACTCAGTAACTTTTTGGAACTTACTTTATGGGGAACAAAACCTCTCCTAAATGAACTACTTAATTCCCAAGTCTTTCAAGTCTTCAGGAAAATTACAATTGTTGCACAAAACACTGGTTTGCTTTTACGTCAATTCATAATGTCTAAGGTTTCCCCTTAACCTATTACCAAAAAGATTAACTAGATCTAGTATTAGGAGAAAAGATTATTTGTTGACATAAAGATGAAAGATGTATTTATGCAGTTCTCCCCCACCCCAAAAACACTTCCTTCTCTCTATATAAAATCTAGAAATGCTCTATCTTTTACCTTTTTCTCACAGAGAAAGTGGTCCACGCAGTCATCACTTCAAAATGATTTGAAGAGTTTGTGGTAGATACTTACAGAACTGTGGCTGATTTTTCTGCTTAACTGAAAACCTTATTAGTGCTCAGTGGCTAAAGACTTACTTCACAAAGTATAGTATCCCATAATATTATCTATACTTTGCTCACAGTCAATTCAAAGTTGTTTTCCAGGACAGGGGATCTACTCCTGTTTTCACACAGTGCAGAAATAATCCAGTTTAAGATCACTTTAACTGTCCTGGCTCAGTGCCAGAGAACTAGGGGAACTGTAGTTTTGCGAGACATTTAGCTTTCTCTGTTGGTGACTTCTGGTGCTAAAATAAATTATAATTCCCAGCATTCCCTAGCATTGAGCCAAGGCAGCTAAAACAGTCTCAAACTGGATTATTTCTGCACTGTGTTTTGGACCTTAGATGAAATAAACTCATCTTTCAATAAAACTTTGACAGCAATACTCTTTTCACATGGTATATTTTGTCACAAAAACTTTGTAATATGTGTTTTAGAAAGCTGAGTATCTAGCAAGAAAGTTGGACAAAGCAGATTTATCTTGCTGACTCAAAACATATCCACCCTCATAATGTACTCATATAACATGCTTTTGGTGACCAAGATTTCACACAACATTCATCATTGGTAACTAAATTTACTCAATTTGCACAAATCTATTTAGATGAAAAGCTCAAGAGAAGTGCCTGGTAAGACTGGCCCTCTAAAGAAGAGTATAAATACAGCCAACTCTGTAAAGCTCTATGGGTGCCACATATGCAGCAAGGTGAGCAAACCACTTCTTTTACTCCATTTCTTATTATGTGTAAATAATGACCTTCAACATTTATCAACAAGGCATATTCTTAGATGCTTTATAGATCAAGTGTCTGTATTATTGAAGCAATAAGTAGGAGCCAGAAAGCAGAATATAAAAGAACACGCAAGTTGCATGGTGCTCACCCTCTATTCAAAAGAGTCAGGGTTGAGGAAACTGGGCCTCCAGATATTGTTCAACTCCAACTCTCATTAGCCCCAGTAGTTGAATATCTGGAGGGCTATAGGTTCCCCAATCCTAGTTGATGTTGACAGTTCAATCTAAATGAAAGAAACAGTGATTTCCATGTTAACACCTGGATTTCATATCGTCCAATGTTCAGTATCCGATTTTTTGTTGTTTATTGGTTTTATTTACTAGAAAGCTTGAGCTCTGGACTGTAAACATTTAGTAAAAGCACATGCTTCACAATTCAGCATTTGAGGTATTTTATTGATATAGCAATCTTATTTCAAAATGGCATTATTACAAAATGTAAAAATCCAGCTAAACCAGAAAAATTGAGACCTTTTTTCCTGGGCCCTCAGCGTTGCTCATCTTACCCTCCAACACTTTTTACACAATTACAATCCCTATTGCCGGCCTGATTACACAGGTGCAAGATGTGCCAGAATGGCCTGGTATAGATAAATACATCAAGAAAGGCAAAAGCTGTAAAGCTAAATGCATGCAACAGGTTCTACCAGGAAAAAAACCCTCAAAGATAACCGCAAGTGAGATCTAAAGAGAACTGCAGAGGAAAGAGTTCTGTTTTAGTCATCTTTGTCTTTTGCTCCATGTTTAAGGATGCGTGTGAACTCAATGTAACTGAAATTGCCCTTTTTATCAATTGGTGCCTCTCTGAACAGCTCATCTACTTCTTCATCTGTAAACCTGTCTCCCATTGTCGTCAGCAGTTCTCTCAGGTAGTCCTCTTGAATGAAGCCTAAAAATACAAAATATCAGGCAAAAATTGTTCATTACATTTCCACACACAAGCAAAGTCTATATAATTGCATAAATATATTTGGTGTAATTAAATATACTTGCAGCATAGACAAAACACGTCATTGAAACCTAAAATGCTACAGCTTTCAAAATTGTATTGATACAGTGATCATGTTCTACCATTACATAGTTTGCTTCAAGCCAATAAAACACTGTATTTATAGTTTTCTAGGAACATTAAAAGTAATGGATTTAAATACAGGTTGATTCTCCCTTACACAAAATGCTTAATAATACCAAGTGTTTTGGATTTTTTCAGATTCTGGAATATTTCCATATACATAATGAGGTATCTTGGAGATGGGACCCAACTCTAAACATGGAATTTATGTTTCGTAGTCACCTTACAAATATAGCCTGAAGGTGATTTTATATTATAGCCTGAAGGTAATATAATTTTTAATGATTTTGTGCATGAAAGAAAGTTTATATACACTGAATTAGCAGAAACCAAAGATGTTACAATCTCAGCCACCCATGTAGACAATTTAGGATTATTCTAGATAAGGAATTATCAACATGTGTATTATTATGCCCCACCCCTTTAAGTTTGATTCCTGGTTTCAACATCAATGCTTATATATATGCAGGCACAGAAAAGGTCTCAAACCCCAGGACTGTAACAGTGGTGGGCTGGCATGTAAATTAAGAGCTATATGGGTTATATGACTCCCATTACTCCAATAAAGGACGGATTTTAAGTGGTTTTTATGTAGGGTGTTAAACAAAACAAAACAAGCTTCATTTATATACTGCTTCATACCGCCTAAGCAGTGTCTAAGCGGTTTACTAAGCTAATTTGCCCCCAACAGTCTGGGTACTCATTTTAGCCACCTCGGAAGGATGCAAGCCTGAGTCAAGCTTGAGCCCTTTTGCTGGTCTTGAACTCGCAACCTTATGGTTTTGAGTGAGTGGCTGCAGTACAGGCATTTAACCACTGCGCCACCCAGAACAGGAGTTGCATAAATCTGGTGAAGACAATCATGATCTCCTCCTCCACAGGGTTGGTTTGTGAATATGCCATCCTGCTTGGGAGGTTTTTCAAGACTCAAAAGCAATATTTCACTTCTGTCTCCACTTTATATTTTAATGATAGATCTCAAAGTGTTCACACAGTGTGCCATTTCTGGTATTTTAGTATCCCACCTGTTGCTTCTTCATCAAAGCAAGCAAAGGCATTCCTGATTACATCTTCTGGATCAGTACCATTTAATTTCTCTCCAAACATTGTGAGAAACATAGTAAAATTTATGGGTCCTGGAGCTTCATTCATCATGGCATCTAGGTATTCATCAGTTGGATTCTTCCCTACAACAAAACATTATCATTTTAATGACAATCCATACTATGAGTTTCTTGATTGATTTCATTTCATAATGCAGTTCTAAAATGTTATGATAAAAACTTCTGGTTCACAAATAAAGAGATTGTTATTTCTTCACACAAAAACAATTTAGCCAGAAAGAAAAAAGAAATTACCAAGTGAAGCAAGCATATCGTGCAGGTCTTCTTTGTCAATGAAACCATCTCTGTTTTGATCAATCATATTAAATGCTTCTTTGAATTCTTGAATTTGAGACTGATCAAACATAGCAAACACATTGGAAGTAGCCCGCTGAGGGCGCTTCTTTGTGGTCTTAGTCTTTGCCCTTTTGCTTGACATGGTGACTGCTGGATTCTAGGACAGAAAGAAAATACTGTCACTGAAAAGTATACTGCCAAAAAGAAAATATATGGTATACACATCGTTTATAAAACTATTTTCCTCAATTCAAAAATGTAACTATTATTTATATTTTGGCAAAATTCTTTACCTAAACTGTGTGTGTAAAACATTCTAGAATAAAAAAAATTAACAAGTTGATAATTAGAAAGATTCACCATGTTGGTTGTTCATTGGAAAATCAGGTACAAATTCCTATTCAGCCAAGATACACAACAGGCGGTCTTAAAGCACATTATGTCAGACTGATTAACCTCCGAGTGTAGCTATGAAGTTTAACACAACACTTTGAAATGTCAAAAGGGTGGGATATGGTTAGATTTTCAAAAGTAAAATATAGGAACACCTAAATGTTCAAGTACAAGAACAATCCTGATTTTACTTTCATAGCTTTGAGGAAAGGTGGGAAATAAAAATCATCATCGTCGTCGTCATCATCATCATCATCCATAGTACAGTGGACCCTTGCCTTACGCAGGGCATCTGTTCCGGATCTCCCGCTCATGTAAGGCGAATTCCGCCTATGCTCAAGCCCCATTCATTTGAATGGGACGCGCCGCCCCTTGCGCCCTGCACGCCCCCCATGGCTTGAGCGCATGTGCTCAAAGCCACATATAACGTGGGCGTGCTGTATGACACTATACAACCTTGTCAAAGGGAAACCTTTACCTTTACATCATATATACTACTTTCTTGAGGCAGCAAACTGGGACTGAAGGGAACAGTTCCTCACTTTTTTTAGTCGTCCTTACTATTCTGGAGCTTAATAACCACAATTTGTTAATAAAATCATTCCTCAATACAGTTGGTCCTCCACATGTGAGGCTTTGACTTTTGTGGATTTGATTATTTGTAGTTTTGATTAATATGTTTCCTCTAGGAATCTCTGGGTTCCCCAGCACAACTCTGCCAGAAGTTGACTATAGAGTTGTGCTGAAGAATTTAGAAGTTCCTCGAGAAAACATTTCTCTGGGCAGTTGTAGGTTCTCCATCATGTTCTATGATCAACTTCTGGCAGATATTAACCATAGAGTTGCACTGGAGGACCTGGAGATTCCTAGAGAGTGTTTTCTCAGGTAATAAGAATAGTGTTTTGTTTTTTTTAATTTGTGTTTTTTTCACATTCATGGGGATCCTTCACTCTTAACCCCAGTGAATGTGGAGGGACCACTGTATATCCGGATGCACTTCTCTACTAAGTTATCCTTGCATTTATTTTGTATTTTAAAGAAAAAAGGGTTAGTCATCTTGCTGATCAGCTGTTTTGAAAACAGAATATATTTTGTGTTATTTATGTCCTTGCTCTACAATAAATAAATAAATAAATAAATAAATAAAAATTTAAAAAAATTAGCAAGCCAAAACTAATCAGCTTTCATATTGTCCAGTTTTGTTTTGTTTTTTGGTCTAATAAGACCATGTTAAATGTCTAGCCTCAGAAATGTTAAACCTGCTTGCCAAGAGAAAACAGCTTTTTATACCACACATCACATCATGCCTGAAATCCTGGATAATATTCCATTAACAAAGCAATAAACAAGAACACATAATAAATTTGTTAGTCTGTAGAGTGCTACAGGATTCTTTGTTTATGCTGAGGCAAACTAACATAGCTACTGTTTTGGGAAAAAGTACTCAAAAACATTTTTAATTTGTGGGGTTTTTTTAATACTGCCAATTACAATACTATTAATTAGGAATATTTAGTAAAATAACCTAACCAGCAATACTGAACATTTGTAACATATCAATTTATTTCAAGAACAGAAAAATACAACCACATTGGAAGGTGAGAACTGTAAACCATTTAAAGTCTTAAAACATCCTCATTACATATGTTACTTTTTGCAGCATTAGTGGAAGCCAGGATGACTAAACTGAGGCTGTCATACTTTGGCATCACGAAAAGGTACGGATCATTGGAAAAGATAATGATGGAGAGGTAGACGGCAGCAAAAAAAGAGGAAGACACATGCCAGATATGGTTAGATTCTGACTGAAGTCATAGGCTTGAGCCTGCAGGACCAGAGCAGAGCAGTGGAGGACAGGAGGTCTTGGAGGTATCTCAACCCTAGAGTCACCATGAGTTGAAGTCAACTTGAGGGCAGTTAACACACACAGTGATTTCTACTACTTAGTTGCAAATCATTTATATTTCATTTTATAGTAAATTATTTGAAAACTGGAGCAATACTTAAGAGTGTTTATGCTTCAACTTTTCCTTTTCTAAAGCCCAGTTTATCCAAGATGAGCAAAATAATTTTGGACTCATGTGTTCGTTAGTTGACGCAAGGGAATAACTCATATGTATCTGGATTGCTCCTTATGCCATCTATAGAATTTATCTTTCATCTTTATGTCAACAAACCACAAAATGTTAAAAAAAAAAAACCCTATTAAAACATTACCACCTAATCGGTCAAAGCCCCCCTCAGCAACAATAAAACTTAGATGCCAAAGACATGTCTTCACCTGCCAGTGAAGAGTAGAAAGGATGTGCCTAGCCTAGCCTCCTTCAGCAATGGGTTTGAGGGTCTAGGAGCAGGGATTGAGAAAGTAACCTTCCACAGCCCTACCATATGTGCCTCCCTAGCTAAAAAAATATATAAAACTGCTGATTAACATTTAAAAAAACCCACACTGTATAGTGTGTACTAGTCTTAGTAACATCCTGATTCAATTTTAGCATTTCATTCACTGGGTTCCATTCTACATACGGAACCTTCTTCATGTAGTTTTATAACAAACTCCTATTTGTACAAAGTGTAAAAATACCCAAAAAAAGTGAGATTACTAGAAAACTACAATTTAAAAATCTGTTTCAATCTAACAACATTGCATAACTATTTAAACTGCCCAGAAACTTAGTCATAAATGAATTTCCTGACAAACCATACATCTTTGTTGGAAAAAATTCTTACCATATCTCAGTACAAAACGGTGGTCCAGTGGTTTACCCAGCTCTCAGATGGTAAGAAAAGATGCTTTACATGAGTTATATTCTAACGGGAGATCTACAAATAGCATCACTGATTTCATCCACTGATTAATTTCACAATTTAAAGCTTGTGTTCCATCTACAACAGTCCTCTGACACAGTGGAACATGAATTACTGACAGACTAAAAATAAGCTCATGTACAAGTCACCCGACAAACATTCATTGCCCTATATCCAGAATAGCATAAGCACAATGCACAATCTGGAATTTTCCATTCAATTAGCTCCGTTTCTCACATAAATTTTAGCAGCTGACATGTCCAGTCATATAAGCCAAGGTTTGGAGATTTAAACAGATTCAGGATTTCATGATAATTTTTCTTCAAGAATATGTCTATGTAAGAAGCATGTTTACAATTTGTATGTGACCATGCAATCAATACATACACTCCATATGACTATCACATGCAGCCCCCTTGTCAATGTAACCCAAATTCAAACAAATGGGGTAGTGTTTAGAGATGGTGCAGTACAAATGAAACTCAGGTTCAAATCTTCACTTGGCCACAAATTTAATGGGTGACCTTGGGGCACCAATCATTATGATACACCTAATCTACCCCATAGAGTTACTGTGTGGTTAAAAGCAGGGACTATGTATGCTTCCTTGAGTTCCTTGGAAGAAGGGCAGGATATAAATATAAAAAATAAACAGCATTTAGCCTTGTAATTGAGTATTATTCCAGTACATAAAACTATTAACCCTAAATCCAATTGTTAGGCCCTATTAAAGACCTGCTGAATCAACATAAATTTGAGATTTTCTGAGAGATAATTAAAATGGTCTCTGCCTTTATCAAGAATGTAAGTGCGAAAACATCCAAGGTCTGTTTCTATAGCAAAAGAACAAAAAACAAAAAAATAAGATTATCAGTCCATCCAGTTAACTTCCTGATTTTTGTAGACTAATGTAAAAACAACTACTGTACAACTTGATAGATACTAAACAGAAAACTGCCCATGTATTTCTCCACTTTCATACACGCTTTATTTATTTACTAAAATTGTTTCACTTTGCTGCCCCAAACAGTAAATAAAACAGACTGAAACATTATTTAAAAATTGATACCAAAATATTTAAGAAGTCAGTCTGAAAACAGTAAACTTTAGGTTTATTCAAACTGTGCAAGTTAAATGAATCGGGATAACTGTACAGTTGAAGAATACACTGAAATGGCTAAAAGATGTAAAAGATCTTGGCTTGGCTTTGGCCACTAATATACAAAATAGTTCTTTGTAGATCTGGTAATTCATGCATATCCAGTAGCCACCTATGAAACCTATCATAGGGATCTCAAAACAAAAAGTATCAGGAGAGAAAGCAGAGCTCTCACAACCGCAGTGCCACTATCCAGGAGCTTAGCCATTCCATCCCCCCTCCATTCCCTGTATATTGATTTTAGACAGTCAGCATTTAGGTCCATAACACACTGCAGAAATAATCCAGGTTGAGAGCACTTTAACTGCCCTGGCTCAGGCTAGGGAATTCTGGGAATTGTAGTTTCTGTGAGACACTTAGCCTTCTCTGCCAGACAGCTCTGGTACCACAATAAACTACAATTCCCAGGATTCTGTAGCACTGAGTTAGGGCACGCAAACTGGATTACTTCTGCAGTGTGTTTTGGACCATAGTTCCCACAAAGCACGCTCAGTTCCTACTGGGCTGTTTTGATCCTCCCTAGTTTTTTCTAAGGAGATATATATGAGGACCAACCTGCAGATTATTTGCTATCTGCATAAAAGTTCCATTCTCCTGGCAAATTAAAAAAGAAAGTTCTTAAGTAGTTCCAAATGTGTTTCACATTGCCAGGCCTTTAACATTAGAGATTTACTGTCAGGTTTCAAGTTGACCTCTTCTGAACAAAACCCACAGTTGCTGTGTGGTGGTGCACAACACAACTGCATTTAGTTTTAAGCACCATTTTTTCCCCAGGGATCTATCCACATTCATATAAATTCAAGCAAACCAAAGAAGATGCTTACAGACTTCACATACCAGGTTACTACACACTGTAATGAACTGTAAAGCAAACAAAGCTGGTTATACACAAATAGTCTATTCTGATCACCTTATCTCAGCAAACGTTTTAGTTCACATTTATATTTAGATATTTGTTCAAGTTAGCTATTTAATCAGCTGAGGTTTTGCTACTGGAGCTGGAATCTTAGTAGAGGGCGACTCCTCCTTTAAGATGGCTTCCTTTGGAATGCACTAGAAAGGAGGATTCATGACGGCTGGGAAAATATTTCAAATTCCTAGACAGGAACAGCACTTTCTGAATGGTGAGGAATTTTCTAATGCCTCACTGTAAAATAGCCAACTTTTTCTTGCTCTGTGTTCTACATGAAGAACATTAACCATCTATATAGTTATTCTGGAGCTGTTTTATTTTCATTAAACTACTAAGTGTGTGGTTCCAATGTGAACTGGGGAAAATTTACCCTCCATATTTTACAGTGTCAGGGAGAAACAGATCTATAGGATGTTTTGCTAGGATTATTCACTTAAAAGAGATTGCATTTCTGGGTTTGACATTTGGAATAAAGTTGTTCCAACTCCAGCTTGGCTTCCAACTACAGAAGAATTCACTGTAAGCCATCAAAAATTCACCCAGCACAGTACTGTATGTCAAAGAAACAACTTGGGTGTATCCACACTGGTATTCTCCCTTAAAAGTAAAGTCTTGGGATACAGATAGTTACGTAAATCTTGTTCATGAAATAGACTGAAATATCACCTGAGGCAAAGTTACCAGTCAGCATCATGACTAAACTGGAATTTGAACCTGAGTCCCTGATTTTTAGTCTGACACTAGTTATCTCACCACATTAGCACAAGTTTGGGTTACCTTAAAGATACCACAACTGTCTTGGCTGCTTCTCAAAAAGTTATCGTAGCTCCAAAACACACCACAGAAATAATCCAGTTTGAGACCACTTTAACTGCCCTGGCTCAATGCTAGGGAATTCTGGGAACTGTAGTTTTGTGAGACACTCAGCTTTCTCTGTCAGATAGCTCTGGCACCACAGTAAACTACAGTTCCCAGCATTCCCTAGAACTGATCCAGGGCAGTTACAGCAGTCTTGAACTGGATTATTTCTGCATTGTGTTTTGGACCAAAGTAAGCTTTGGGACCCTCCTCAAACTGGAGGGAGCCGTCCATGACCTACTGTACTACAGACCACTTGTCTGGAAAGGGTTACAAGTTGAGTCTCCATTATCTGGAAGCCCAAAAACTGAAATACTCCAAGGTCCAAAACTGTCCACATGGGTGACTGAGACAGTGACACCTTTGCTTCCCGATGGTTCAATGTACACAAATTTGTTTCATGCAGATTACTTTCAGGCTACATGTATTAGGTGTATACAAAACGTACATGAATTTCATGTTTGGATTAAAAAACAGTGCGGTGTAGTGGTTTGAGTGTTGGACTACGGCTCTGGATTCGATTCCCCACTCAGCCATGAAACCTACTGGGTGACCTTGGGCAAGTCACATGCTCTCAGCCTCAGGGGAAGGCAGTGGCAAGAAATCTCTGAAGAAATCTTGCCGATTTTAGGGTCATTGTAAGCTGGTAACAACTTGAAATTACATCACACACATACACATCTCCAAATCCCAAACAATTCTGGTCTCAAGCATTTCAGATAAGGGAGACTCAACCAGTACCTGAAGGCCCAGCCATTGCGGAAGAGTGACTTTTTAACTAGCAGACCATTTTGGTTTTTGGAAGCTCTCCCAGTTAACAAACAAGAGTAACCTCGCCCTCAAGGCCTAGAGACGGATGCAGCTATGGATGCAGCCATTTCCTGACCGTCCCTTTCTGCGAGAGGCACAGTGGAGTTCCTATGCTTTGGGAGAAAGGAGGAAATCATCCTTGCTACTTTACCCCAAAGGATCCTGAAAGACGTATGAGTACTGTATAAGCTTTTGTAGACTTGGTCTGCTTCCTAAGATGCAGGACAGGCTAGTATCGCCCCTCAATTCACTTTAGCATCTCCATAAGTCAGAAACGACTTGAAGGCGCCCAACAGCAACTAACAGACAAAACACATACACATTAAAACAATCCACAGTTAACACTTACAATTTAGTAGACCAAATCTATGAAAACTTATTCTACAACTCCTTTTGCCCACTTAGTCTCAAAGGTACTACAAGATCCCTCTGCATGCTGGATTTCCCAGAATAACATGGCTATCTATGGGTGTAGAAATAACGCGGCTTATTACCGCTTTAAGTGCTGTAGCCCCATCCTATGGAATCCTGGGTTTTGTGTTTTTGCAAGGTCTGTTGCCTTCTCTGCCAGAGTGATGGTGACGCCTCACAAAACTACAAACCCAGGACTCTGTAGGAGGGAGTCATTGCAGTTCAAGTGTGTGTGTATGTGAATGAGGAGTCAAACGGCATTATTTCTACTGTTTCCCTTGGGCAAGTCACACTCTCTCAGCCTCAGAGGATGGCCATGGCAAACCCATTGTGAAGAAACTTGCCAAGAAAACCATAAAATAGGGTCACCACAGGAAACTACTTGAAGGCACCCAACAACAACAAAGATGCACCCTATGTCTCTGACTGAAGTCTACAAAAGCTCATGCTGCCAACCCCTTTCTTTCAGTTAATCTCAAAGGTGCTACAAGATCTCTCTGCAAACTGATTCTACAGACTAACATGGCTATACTTGAATTCTCCATCTGTGTCTCTGAATTTGGCTCCGTTGCATTCATTCTCACACCCCACAAACCACCCAAGGAAGGTGGTTTTGAAATCCATGATCAAAGGGGGGAACGAGGAAGGGACGGCAGGGAGTCACCCCAAGCAGTGGTGCAAATAGGAGGTTACAGGGGGTGCAGACCACACCAGGTGGCACCCTAAGGAGTGAAATGTACTGAGGCCAGTATTGCTGCCACAAGGTTGTGAGTTCGATCCCAGGAGGGCTCCAAGGTCCACTCAGCCTTGCCTCCTTCCGTAGATCACTAAAATGAGTACCCAGCTTGTTGGAGGCAATTAGCTTACAGACTGTAAACCACTTAGGGCCTACTTAGTTCAGTATGAAGCAGTATACAAATATTGGCCATTGGCTTCCACTCCACCAAATGCATCTGAGGAAGTAGACCGAAGCCTACGAAAGCTCCTGTTGCCAACTTTTCTTTCAGCAAGCCTCAAAAATGCTACAAGATTTTCCCCCTCAAATACTGATTCTACAGACCGACACGGCTATAGCCCTGAATTCGATATTTATTGTGTGTGTGCAGGTACAACGTCGTAATTTAACTTCGCTCATTGCTTTACGTCACATTGACGTGGTTCGGCAGTATGCGGGAGTTACGATTTATTAAGTAAAGTCAGCACGAAAAAAACCCAACATGAATAAGTCTTATTTATTTATTTATTTATTTACATCCCGCCTTTCTCCCAAGTTGGGACCCAAGGCGGCCTACAGACACGTTCACCTTTGCCCCCAGAAGGTGTGGTATGGGAGGAAGTGAGTGTTTAGGGGCGACATTATGAGCTACAGTACTAGGTGACACACACCAGTGTTATTGAGAAGGCACTGGGCGCAGGCGTCTGAGGGAGACGAAGGGGCTACTGAAGCCCCCTTTAATCTTCCTCAGCGGCCGTTGCCATGACAGCCGCGCCCTCGAAGGGAGGTCAAAAAACCGTCGCATGAGGAGCGCGAGGAAGACTCGCGGCCCCTCCCCCATCGGACGCCTCGCGCCCCGCAAACTCCCCAACTCAAAAGAAAGCGCGAGGGTGGGCGAGTCCATTCCTCAACACCCCCCCGCCGCGTTCACCTCCTTTTGCCTTATTCCCCCCCCATTCCACTGTCCCAAATGGACCCGCCCACCAACCGACACTCTCTCTCTCTCTCTCACCTGGCAACGTAGAACGTTCGGCTTCTGAAAATTCCAAGGGGAAAAAATACCAACGCTGGCGGTTGGGTGAGCCAGGGAAGAAGCCAAGAGCCTCGACACTTCCGGAGAACACCAATACCGGGATGTACTATTATCGATAGGGGGGGAGTGAGAAGGATGAAACAGAATTTGGTTGCGTCGTCAGCAGCAGGACCCAAATAAATAAATAAATAATCGGTTTCTTCTCTCAAGAGGTTCTTCTTTGCACACTCACTCACACACACACAAAAACCAACCCTCGTAGTGGGAGATGATGATGATGACTTCCCCCCCTGGAGGCTGTTGAGTTGGTACAGCCCAGTGCGCTCACCGCATTCCAGAGGGTTAGGCGTGGCCACAGAAAGGGAGGAAGAAGTGGAGCGTTTATGCGCATGCGCGCGAAGGAATGTGGTTCTAATGACCTTGTAAGGGAATGGAGGCGCTTTTTCCTGTTTGTTGGATGGGCGCGGCGGCGGTGACGACAACAGGGGGCGTGGCAAAGTGACGTAGGTGAAGCCGAATGCCCGTGATGGGCGGAGTCTCCCGTTTCTATTGCTTTACAGTGGTGCGGGAGTTCCTTCCGCCAGTCTTTCCACTAGTAGCATGGTGTCATCCATATACTATCCAGTGGTCCCTAAACTGTGCCCTTGAATAAGAGATTTTGGACTTCAGCTCCCAGAATCCCAGGCTATTGGCCAACATGGCTGAGGCTTCTGGGAGCTGTAGTCCAAAATCCTCTTAAAGGGGTACATTTTGGGAACCCCTGTATTGGTGTGCCTTCCTCCTATCTTCACTCCTCTCCCATCTGAGAGTAGGCCTGCTCTTACTACATTTTAAGTTGAACAGATAGTGTTATAAAATCCAGCCTTGCCTGGTCCCTTTGCCGATTAGGAACCAGCCTCCATATTCTGTTCTGACAGTAGCCTCTTGTCCTAAATACAGACTCCCATCATGTCTTTAAGAGCACTCCCTACTGAGCACAGTTTTCAACTGCCGCATCACACAGAGTAATGTGATTCTAGGCTGCATCAATAGAAGTACACTTGTCCCTCCATATTTCCCAGGGTTAGGGGCACAAGACCCCTGTGAATATGGAAATAACAAAAACACCTGTTTTTACCTGAGAGGACACCTCTCTAGGAATCCCTAAGTCCTCCAGTGCAACTCTATGGTCAACGTCCGACAGACACTGACCACAGAACTGCCCTGGAGGAGCTACAAATGTTCTGGGCCCCACAATTCAAAAGGGATGTGGAGAAACTGGAGCATGTCTAAAGGAGGGCAACTAAAATGGTGAAGGGTCTGGAAACTGTGCCCTATGAGGAAAGACTTAGGGAGCTGGGCGTGTTTGGCCTGGAGAAGAGAAGGTTAAGAGGTGATATGAGAGCCCTATTTAAATATTTGAAGAGATGTCATACTGAAGATGGAGCAAATTTGTTTTCTGCAGCTCCAGTTTGAGATTGGTTTAATTGCTCTGGCTCAGTGCTAGGGAATCCTGGGAACTGTAGTTTGTTATGGCACCAGAGCTCTCTGAGAAAGAAGGCTAAATATCTCGTGAAACCACAGTTCCCAGAATTTCCTAGCATTGAGCCAGGACTGTTAAAGTGGTGTCAAAGTGCAGTGTGATTTGGCACAGAGAGGGCGATTCAGGGTAGAAATTGCTGTTCATGGAGAGGGAATGGTTAACTCTTCCCTCCTTCTGTTACATCAGTTCCTTGAAAATCACCTCCAACAGCATTTTTAAAAGGCTACTGGCACCAGTAGTGGCCTAAATATCCTAAAGGCACCTAATTTCATCTGATCCTGGAATCTAAGCAGGGTTAGCCTTGGTTAGGAGTTGGATGGGAAACTGCTAAAGACTACAACATGCTGTACTCTATATTTCAGAGGAAGGAGCCAGCAAAACCACCTCAGAGTATTCCTTGTGTAAGAAAACCCTATGAACTTCACAGGGTCGCCATTAGCTGGCAGACAAGCTCTTGAATTTCATAGGATTTTCTTTAGGCAAGGAATACTAAGAGGTGGTTTTGACATTTCTTTACTTTGAAATAGCACCTACAGCACCTGGTATATGAAGGCACACACACACATCAGTGGACACTTGTGTCCAGTTATCTGTGACCCTGGCCTAGAAATACCTCTGCTCTACTCCATTAGTACTCGCCATTGTCTGAACCACTTCCTCCTACACACACTGCATTGTGTAGCCATTGAGCAGATGCAGTCTTATCACAGGTGTTTTTTAAAACCCGTTTCCTTGTTGTCCCCCATTTGTGGCTCTCCCCAATACTTCTGCAAACCTTGAAGTTCCTATGTGTGTCTCAACACCTCTTTCTTGTTTCTCAGTGGTCCTCTTCTGGCCACAATCCTGTCAGCACTTGTAGACTGGTAAAGAAATCTAGAATCTTCATAGCAGAGGCTGGATGGCCATTTTTTGGAGATGCTTTTATTGTGCTGCATGGCAGGGGGTTGGACTGGATGGCCCTTGTGGTCTCTTCCAACTCTATGATCCTATCATTCTATGATCCTATGATTGCACATGGAGCTGTGTTTAAGGCCTTTTGCTTTCCTAAATAACCAAGGGCTTAGCCTGCTGAACTTTCCCAGATTTTTGTTCCTCTTCCCCTCATGCCTGCCTGCTTTGGGCTTCATTTCACAAAGAGATAATGTTGCCATGCTGCCAGAAATAGTGTATACAGTGTCTTCTTATCTTTTTGACATTTGGAAGCTGAGCCCTCCTCTCCCACTTTATCATAATTGGCTTGCAGCCCAGCCATGGAACCAGTAAAGTTTCACTGTTTCTCTTTTCCCTGGATAGACAAAACAAATGACTAAAATCATTGGCATCGTAATCATCAAAGAAAGGTATCAGTAACTGAACAAGGTATGTTTTGGACTGCAAGCAAATACTATACAATGGGACTTTGGTATCTGTTGGGATTTGGTTCCAGGGCCCCCATGGATACCAGTATCCATGGATGCTCAAGTCCCTTTAAATACAATGGCACAGTTTTAATACAATGGCACAAAGGAATGGCTTCCATCAGAGAACATTTGAAAAACCTGAAAAAAGAAAGGAAGAAAGGAAGAAGAAAAAAGAAAGGAAAGGGAAAGGAAGAAAAGAAATAAAGAAAATGAAGGGAGAAAAATCCAAGTCAGAAGTGTAGTAGACAAAATAGAAGATACAAAATTCTATATCAAACAAGGACAACTAATACCTAAACATTTAGTATGAAAATTAAAAGAAATTATGTATAACACAGATTAATTGACAAATAAGAGAACACATTATTGGTATTGGCTTACTGTAACAATCTTTTGTGTTATTTTATGGAAAATTAACAGACTAAGATAAATGCAAGGTATTTGATACTAAGATTAGTAGTTGTAATTGTTAGTTTAAGAGAGGCAGTTAAAGGAAGAAAACTATCTCTCTTGGCCAATGAGAAACGATGGGAAGTTATAAACACTATATGTTTTGTTACATGTGGTTAAAGTTTATTAGTATTTTTATGTATATATATATGGAAGTACATATGTAGACATATATATATATCTTTTGGAAGTTAGCATTGTGTTGAAGATATGGCTTTGCATGATTCCATCGCTATCTTTCAAAACTTATTTTTATTATTATTTTTAAAATTAATAGAATAACATTTTTTAAAAATACAACGCACAGTAAAATATTAAGAGCCAGTGTGGTGTAGTTGTTTGAGCATAGGACTATGACAATGGGAACCAGGGATCAAACCCTGGCTTGACCATAGCAACTCATTGGGTGACCTTGGGCAAGTCACACTCTCTCAGCCTCAGAGGATGGCAGTGGCAAACCTCCTCTGAACAAATCTTGCCAAGAAAACCCCATTATAGGTTCACCTTAAAGTCGCCGTGAGTCAAAAACCACTTAGAATCATAGAATCATAGAATCATAGAATCGTAGAGTTGGAAGAGACCACTAGGGCCATCCAGTCCAACCCCCTGCCATGCAGGAAATCCAAATCAAAGCATCCCTGACAGATGGCCATCCAGCCTCTGTTTAAAGACCTCCAAGGAAGGAGACTCTATCACCCTCCGAGGGAGTGCATTCCATTGTCGAACAGCCCTTACTGTCAGGAAGTTCCTCCTAATATTCAGGTGGAATCTCTTTTCCTGCAGCTTGCATCCATTGTTCCGGGTCCTGTTCTCTGGAGCAGCAGAAAACAAGCTTGCTCCCTCTTCAATATGACATCCCTTCAAATATTTAAACAGGGCGATCATATCACCTCTTAACCTTCTTTTCTCCAGGCTAAACATCCCCAGCTCCCTAAGTCGTTCCTCATAGAGCATGGTTTCCAGACCCTTCACCATTTTTGTCGCCCTCCTTTGGACACGCTCCAGTTTCTCAATGTCCTTTCTGAATTGTGGCGCCCAGAACTGGACACAATATTCTAGGTGGGGCCTGACCAAAGCAGAATACAGTGGCACTATTACTTCTCTTGATCTAGACACTATACTTCTATTGATGCAGCCTAAAATAGCATTGGACTTTTTAGCTGCCGCATCACACTGTTCACTCATGTTCAACTTGTGGTCTACTTGGACTCCTAGATCCCTTTCACACGTAGTTTCATTCAGCCAGGTGTCACCCATCCTATATCTGTGCATTTTATTTTTCCACCCTAAGTGCAATACCTTACATTTCTCCGTGTTGAATTTCATTTTGTTAGCTTTGGCCCAGCTTTCTAGTCTATTCAGGTCATTTTGAATCTTGATCCTGTCCTCTGGGGTATTAGCTATTCCCCCTAATTTGGTATCATCTGCAAATTTGATAAGTATGCTCCCAATTCTGTCATCCAGGTCATTGATAAAGATGTTGAATAGCACTGGGCCCAGGACAGAGCCCTGTGGGACCCCACTGGTCACTTCTGTCCAGGATGAAAAGGAGCCATTGTTGAGCACCCTTTGGGTTCGGCCGGTCAACCAATTACAGATCCATTTAACAGTTCCTTTGTCTAGCCCACATTTTACAAGCTTGTTTGCAAGAATGTCATGGGGAACTTTGTCAAAGGCCTTACTGAAATCAAGATATACTATATCCACAGCATTCCCTTCATCTACCAAGCTGGTAATTTTATCAAAGAAAGAGATTAGGTTTGTCTGGCATGACTTGTTTCTCTGAAACCCATGTTGACTTTTTGTGATGCTGGCATTGCCTTCTAGATGTTCACAGACTCTCTGTTTAATGATCTGCTCCAGAATCTTTCCTAGTACTGATGTCAGACTAACTGGACGATAATTGTTGGGATCCTGTTTTTTCCCCTTTTTGAAGATGGGGACAACGTTTGCCCTCCGCCAGTCTGCTGGGATCTCTCTTGTTCTCCAGGAGTTTTCAAAGATTATTGCCAATGGCTCCGATATTACATTTGCCAGTTCTTTTAATACCTTTGGATGGAGTTCATCTGGTCCTGGAGACTTAAATTCATTTAGATTAATAAGGTGTTCCTCTACTATCTCTTTACTTATTCTGAGCTGAAATTCCCCTATTCTGTCCTCTGCTCCATTATCCTCAGGTTGAGCACCCTTTGCCTTTTCTGAGAAGACTGAGGCAAAGAAGGTGTTGAATAATTCTGCCTTTTCTCTGTCTTCTGTTAGCATTTTGCCATCTTCTCCACGCAGTGGCCCTACCGTTTCCTTCTTCTTCCTTTTGCTGCGGACATATCCAAAAAAGCCCTTTTTATTGTTCTTAACCTCTCTAGCAAGCCTGAGTTCATTCTGCGCTTTAGCTTTTCTGACTTTACCCCTACACTTGAAGGTACACAACAGCAACAAAATGAAATGGCAAAGGTTTGCTTTCTGAAATTTGTATATATATTTGAATTTTTTCACGCCATGAATGCTTGAATCTGTGGATAAAGAATCTGTGGATATGGAAGGCAGGCTATGCAACAGATTTGGAGTTGCAAATATTCTTCAAGAAAATTTTCTTGAAGGGGAAAATATATGTAGTTTAGCCTCATTTTGCCAGGAGGTGGCAGGCAAGGCACTGATGCATTACGTGCACCTGAATGTTCCAGCTGCCTTGGCAATTACAATAAAAGATAAAAGAGTTACTATATTTTTGTACTAGACCCTGCCCTTGAACCTTTTGGAAGAAGGGCAACATAATAACACAAAGATAATTTATTACTATGTTAATTCTTGATGTATTTTATAATGATAAATATATTTAAAGTAAAAAAAGAAAACCACTTGAGAACAAATCATTGTTTTCCTCTATGACAGCATGAAAGCATACGTGTGATACTAACACAAGGTCAACTCTATATTAAGCTCCAGTTTTAGTGGGATTTTCCACTGAAGGCTTAGGTATGTTCAAGAAGGGTGAAACAAACCATCCCCAAAATCTTACAAATAAGATCTATGTCATCCTATGAGAATAAAAGCAAAGGTTTTAGCTTGGCAAGAGTGTCAGCTTGGCAAGAGTGCATCTATTAGGCTGCTCAGGCAAAACAGATCAAGACAATCTCTCCCCAGATGAAAGGACTTAACCTCTTTTGAAGATGATCTGTCTCAATGCATGAGCTTCTTCCTAAAGCATAAATGTTCAGCTAAAATGCTGTTTACAAGTAAAAGAAATTGGAATACTAGTAAGTATGATGATTTCATGGTTTCATATTAAAACTTAGCTCACAGAAGGCAAGCAATGGATGAGAATTCAATATATTTTTAGGATCAAAGAACAGATTTTAAAAATGTTCATATTTCAACAAAATATATTCATCCTATTCTACTCATGCCTGCCCATTGGTAAATCCTGTTGATTGAAACTTAAATTATTTGAACTGCACCTAGGACTATAGCCTACTATGAAGACACACCCAACTAAAGGTGGTGGCAGGTTTGGGTGTGCAATGCCAGTACCCTGGTGAGAACAAACTGTGATACCCAAAAAAGGATCCGAAGCTGAATGTAAAGTTTAAAAGGGGGAAATTTAATTTAAAGGACAAAATAAAAGGTCTTCTCCTCCCCAGCTCTAAACAAAAGATACTTTACAGTTTCAGCTTTCTTCCAGACGACATCTTTCTGGGTCCGATGTAGTTTGCTCTCCTCACTCAATGGAGCTGGTGCAGGGTCTTTCAGCTCCTAAATTCCTCTGTTTTCTTGCTGATGGTAACTGATTCGGCTGAGTTGGTAACTAATATGGCTGAGTTTGGTAACTAATTTGGCTGAGTGATGTAAGAAATGCCCTTTCCGGCTGTCTGGGCCTGCTTGCCACCAAAAAGACAGCTCTCTGCCTGCTCTCAGCAAAGACTGCTCCCCAACTAAAAACCTCCAGCTACAGCACAGCATGCTGGGAAAGGGCAAACCAAGCCTAGAAATAATGCAGGGGAAACCTACAGCTCCTCCCACAAACTAATACAATGACTTTTCTACACTAAAATAATCTATGGCCTGAACCAACACAAAAGAAAATGCAGGGGGAAATTTCAGTCAGTCCTGGCAGGACATCACACCTACGAACTGGAAGGAATTGGATAATGGGTCTAATTTCTGAGGCCATGGCAGTAGTTCCAAATTGTAACGGTATTCTTACATTGGGAATTCCTCATCAGAGACAGGTTTGATTGAAAACCACAAATGACAGAGTCTAAGATGCAGGTATTTGGCTAATGATGCCCCATTTGAAATAGTAGTATTCCCTGAGGTGTCTGGAAATGTTGGAATGAGCTCCATACAGCAAGGCATAGTCAGCAGTGGCCATTTTAAGAGCTTCTAGGGAACAAAAAATTTTTACATTTTCAAAGAATATTGAAATAAAAGAACTGAAGGAAAGAGAAATGTAAATTGTCATCTATTAGAAATCCTACATAATAAAGTGATATTTTATTATATTGGCATAACCCTAAGATATATTTTAAACTGTGGCGGTCGAGCCAAAACTAAAATAGAAATATTTTGCTAATAAATATAAAAAATCCTATCCCAGAGTCAAAATGTGTGCCATATTGTTGGCCTTTCACTAAAACTCTTTTTGACTTTGTTACCTAGAAGTCATACATAAATGCTGTATTTAAGTATATGTAAAATTAGGATAGACTATTAGAATATTTATTTATTTAATACTCTACTTTTCCCCCAGCATGAGACCCAAAGCAATAAAGAGATTGGAGTATACATCTGGGTTTTATTCAATTAGTATTTATTAAGTTTTTTTAAAATACATCTGTGACAATAAATCAAAACTACTAGAATGAAGGACAAGAATTTTCCAAACCAAGCATTTGGGAAAACATGTATATCACCTACTTGGACCTCTGTTTCCAGTCAGATAATGAGAAATGAAGAAGGTATGGAAAGAAGGGAATAGTGCTACAGTAATTCCATCTGTTTCATGTATATCTTGATCTCAGTCCAGCATAAATGGTTTTCCCATTTTTATCCTTCCAGCACCATATGAGGGGGCTGAGAGATGATGATTAAGTCAAGGCCACCCAATGAGCTTCATAACGAACGGGAGATTTGAACCCAGATCTCATGATTCTAGCCTGATGTGACATTCTAACCAGCCATAGATGCTATATTCAGGTATATGTGAATTAGGATAGACTGTTAGAATACACTATTAATTCATTCATTTGTTTAATTTATATCCTACCTAGCTGGCCAAGATTATTAAGTCACACCATTTTGGTCAAGACATTCCAGGAAATTTTCATATATGCCATTAAATTTATGGAAATTAAATGAAATTAAATCAGTGCCATTAAATTTGTGGAGAAACAGATCACTAGAGGAGAGATTTTGTGGCAGCAAAGAGAGAACAGAATTGTTACTGCTTTCTTTTACTGCCTTTGTTCTGGTTACTTTTCTGCTTTCTTTTAGCTGGAAGGTGAGGACTGAGCTTTTTCTCTTTAAAGACATTCCTTTTGTAACATCATAAATAAAAAAGATGTAGAGCTGTGGTTCCAACAACAGTTTCCTCCCACTGAATGATATTTGCCATTTTTGCCTTGTAAGGAGGTCAGTGGCCTTCAACAGTCAATGTAGTGATTTTGTGTTTTTTGGTTAAACTAATAAAGATACCACCAATGTATACTTTAGATTCTGGATTTTGTATTATGGTCAAAATAACTATACCTGCATCTTTTGCATATCCGTCACTTGCTCTCCAATAAACGATCCTCCCTGTCTTTTAAATTATTCTATGAGAATTATTTTTCATACATTTTCAATAATGCCATAACAAGAATACAAGGATGACATGGAGAAAAAGAGGCCGTTCAACATATCACAAACAGCTAGAGGTCATGTGTATATCAATGGTTATAGATTTCAGTAAAAACACAATATGTTGCTATGTGTCTTTGTGATAGGTGGCTTGTGTTTAGAATGAATATAAATCTTTCAGTATCAAGTTGATGATGATGATTTATCTTTTAAGTGCTGCAATATGTGTGAGGTTTTGCTGTCAGTAAGACTTGAAAAATTTATTGAATTGTCCACTGGTCCAGAATATAACCAAGCATTAAATAAAGAAATGAGAAGTTATAAATTGGGCCTACCATGTGACTGATTATTTGTTTTATGGCTTTCCAAAAGCCTTGAATTGCCTTTCAACTCCAGGGTGGTTCTCTGTCACCTGTTTCTTACTTCATCTCAGGTGGTGGTGGTTGCATGCATTCAAGTCATTTAGATCCCTCCATGTTTAGATCACTCCATGATAGTAGGTCAGCAGGTATATCCCAACTTTTGTGAATGGATGTGTGCCAATGTCACTAGAGGATTTTTGCAGTGTTACCACACAAAGCCATTAAGATGTTGGAACTGCCTCTGCACCCATCAGTCTAAAACAGAAGATCCTGATTTGCCACAAGGCAAGGTGACTCTCTTCCTAGGCCAGGAATCATAAATAGAGCATTCACAGCTGGCTTCATGAAAGTGTTCAGGGAAGAGCGGGCTAAACCTGCCACAATATGCCCAAATCCTATTTCTGTTAAGAAGCTTTATAATTTACCTCAACAGGTGATACCAGAACTACAAATCCCCCTTGATACTGTCCTCCATTTATGCTAAAGATGAAGAAGACATCTGTAAAAATCCTAAGGAGAGAAGAATAGATGTGGCTTGTAAAAAGGTATATGAGGCAGCCTCCCTGGCAATCAGGGCTGCATCAGTGATATCAATATTCTCTAGGATTGTCTTTGTGTGAGCTAAAGATAGTTTCCATGAGGTTCCTCAGGGAAACATTAAATTATGATAAGGCATTAACAAGCTGCTCAAAGTTGCTGCTTTCTCAGCTGCTGCCAGTCTAGATGGAATGCAGTTTAGTGCTGGAGCACAGGCAGCCTCTCTACCAGTCAAGAAGAAGATTTGGCTAAAAAAATCTGATGTGTGCACGCCTATAATAATCAAAATTTGACCTTTGCCCCCTTTTACTGGAGGCAAGCTCTTTGAGGAATCACTGGATTCAGTATTAATAGAGAGAAAAGACAAGAAAGCATTAGCTTCTTCACATAAAAAAGAGGAAAGGAGATTCCTTTGTGAGGAGCAGTTTCTCTGTGACAGATACAATTATGGTACCTTTCACACAAGAGAGAATAGGTTTGACATACAGTGCTCTGAGCATAGATACCAACCTTGGCTCAGTCCTAAACATAGGGCTTCACCAGAGCCAACAACAACAGCATTAGTGGCAATATCAAATCTGGCAAGCACAGAAGGAAATTGCTTCAGTCCTGACTGTCCGGAGGTAAAAGTGGGAGGAAACCAGAAAAGATAAATTGGTCCTCTCAA
>NW_024802936.1:2431842-2447603 GCF_019175285.1 Sceloporus undulatus | reverse complement strand
CACTGAACAGAGGTTGTCTAACAGACTTGTGTAACATCCTCATTTTTTTCCCATTGCCTCCCAAAGGTCCAGGAAGGCAGAGAAAAATCTGCTGATGCTTGAAGCCATAGAATATTTGATTGGGACTGGGATCATCAAAACCGTATCATGCTTGGAAAGAGCTAAAAGCTCTCACTCCATCTTTTTCATTGTGTCTTAAAAAACAAATACTTGAGGGATAGTCCTAGACCTGAAATGGGTTAATTAGTTTGTGACAAAACTCAAATTCAGAATGGAGACTCTCAAGACAATTCTTTGGCCCCAGGATTTTCATGTGTATCTAAACTTGACCAAAGTGTGCTGGCACATTCCGATCCACCCCTTTAACAGCAAATACCTACACTTTGCTTACCAGAGGAAACATTTTTCAATACAAGGACCTACCATTTTCTCCAAGGATGGCAAGGTCTTGTACCTGTCTCCACATCTGTGTTGTGTGTTTTCCTGTAAGTACATAGGTACAGCCTCCAAACCTCAAACAGTTACATACAGGAGAACACACAACACAGATGTGGACATGGGTACACAATCTTGCCACAAACCCAGATGCCAATTCTTCCCACACATTTATTCAAGAATGTCATCACAGGATATAATGACATCATCCACAATATTCCACCTCAGAACAGCAGTCCTTGAACAACAAAACAAAATCAAAACCCAAAAGGCAGACTAGAAAGAGAAATAGCAGAATTAAAATATATCCACAAACTTCAGTCTATCAACAGTGGTTTGAACAGAGACAGTAGTTTCCTGACACACTACACACATTAAAGCAGTAGCTAATGCCCCAGCCTCATGATGGCTCTCTCAGTCAAATTCATCACATCTCCTTTCTGGTTCCCACACTGCAGTCCAATACTCGCACCACCATTCATATGGTTATTTACTCATCTTGGCTTTTGGCAACATCCTTCCTCTTGCCTTTATCTCCCAACAGCCATTGTTAAAACTGAATTTGTCACCTCATCTCCATACTTATATATCTTGCATTTTTGCTGCTATTCTCATGCACAGCTTGCTTACATAGGTCTCTTGCTGGACCCTCCACTCTAAGGATGTAGACTCAAGTCTACAAAAGCTCATACTATCAGCTTCCTTCTTTCAGTTAGTCTCAAAGGAGTTTATCACACGAGAGGAATTTCTCTTAATTTCAAATGAAAAGAAAGTGGGACCAGAACGCATTCACGTGAATTTGATAGTTCAGCGAATTTACGTGAATTTGAATTGCGTTCGAACCGACTTCCCATTGCCTGAAAATAGCTTGCCAATTGCCTGAAATTGTGTGTGGTAGTCTATCATGCAATAACATTAAACACCATGATTGCGTTCAGATTGCCATTGGATTATACTTCCAATTTCCCTTGTCTGATAACGTCCAAAGGTGCTGCAAGATCCCTTTGAGCATTAAAACAGTTTAAAAACTTACACTTAAAATGAAATAAAAACAGTCTAATTTAAAATAATAAGTACTCTTTTAAAAGCCTTTCCCTCCAAAACTTCCCCTTGAACTCTGAAAGCCTGTCAGAGTAAAAAAAAAGAAAAAAGAAAGAAAGAAAAAGTCTTAACCCATCACTGGAAGGACAACATGAAGGGTTGTTCTAGAGCCCAGGGAAGTTCTAGAGCCCAGGGCTAGCCACAAAGAAGACCCAGTCTTGTAAATTTACTTGCAAAAGTGGTGGAACTGAAAGAAGGGCCTGTCCTGAGAATCTCAGGGTCCAAGCAGGTTTATAATAGGAAATATAGCTGAAAAAAGTTTTTTGTGGGTTTTTCGGGCTATGTGGCCACCATGTTATAGAAGAGTTTCTTCCTGAGGTTTTGCCAGCATCTGTGGCTGGCATCTTCTGACGCCAGCCACAGATGCTGGCGAAACGTCAGGAAGAAGCTCTTCTAGAACATGGCCACATAGCCCGAAAAACCCACAAAAAACTATGGATGCTGGCCATGAAAGCCTTCAACTTAACATAGTTGAAAAAAGTTAAATGGTGACTGACTTTTTTTCTGGAAAGTGGCACAAAATGAAGCTGTCCAAAAACAAGAGCTGACCCTAGATCAAGTTGAAGAAACTGTAAAGTGGGGAAGCTGACTCTAGACCTCTAGACACATTGTTCAGGCCTCACTAAGCCATTCTTTAGTTTAGATGAATGCTTTCCATGATCTCTTGACTTGTTGTCACTTAAGAAAAAAATCTTAGTGATGATAAGCTTCTAAATGAGAAGATTAGCTTAACTAGATTTTTAAAAGTGGCAGCTTATGAAGAGATCACAGAAAGCATTTTTGCTTATTGAAACTCACAACATAGTTTTAATCATGCAGATAAGCCAGTTCTTTAGAGTCCTCTGTTGTTTAGCTGAAATCATTTCCTATTCCCAGAGGCTGTATCAATACTTGTGTCAATAGTAGCCTCTGACTGAGATGAGCACAAGAACTCTCAGGAATCCTTGTTAATGCCAAGCTACTGTACTTTGGCTTCTGTCAGTGCAGTGACAGCTTATTTCTAAATTGGGCTCATGTGGTAGCACATTTTCCTTCAATGCTTAAATGAATCGAGTGCCTATGGCACAACTATATCATGTTAACATTTTTTTCCCAGCTAACAGAAAACTTTAGGAGTTGGTTTTGCTAGGGATTGAAGAGACAAATGTTGTAGCTTGAAGCTGCCTGTCATCATATACAGTATTTGAACAGAGATAGTGAGCACTCTCTCTCTTTGCTGTTGCTATATTTAACCACCTTTCCAGCCATAAAAGGCCGGCTGTGTTGCTCTCACATTCCTCTGACAGCAGGCAATATTTTTGTTTGGGATCTGGGAGCCCCATCCTCAACCCTGGTCCTCTCAAACACTCTGCTGCATTGAACCTCTACTGGATTTCTCTCTCCCTCTCAGTCATTTGTATACAAGGCTGGACTTTTATCATTATTAGTTGGGTTGCTGGTAAGTGTGCTATCTTAAGAAATATTATATGTCAAATAAATTTGGTTTTTATCTTATCAATGTGGGGCACTATTTACCTTCTTTCCCTCTACCCCTTTCTTGCAATGTTACACTCTTCCCTCTCTCTTATTCTTGTAAACTGGGAGAGCTGTAATAATGAACTGGAAGAATTTAAAGACTGAACTCTCAATATTTTGCCAATCCAACTCTAACAACTGTTCATGTATTTTTCAAATAGACATGAGGTAATGAGATAACTATAATGTTTTCTTGTGAAATAGAAGTTTTCTTTTGTGCGTGCAATAGTTACTTTAAAATGTCTTCACATGAAGTTAAGAATCTCTTCTTGTTTTAATAACCTAATGAAATCTTGAAACAGGAAGAGATTCAATATCACTTTTTGGATGTGGAGCAAAACGCTCTTGCTCCTCCTCTAACCCATCTTCATTTCTGTAGGCAGCTTTGGACAAACAGCTGTTCTTCCTGACACTTTCTGCGTATCAGTGAGCAGATCAAGATACTATTTCCCCGTCCATTTGCATTCTTTTAGCCTTACTTTAACATCCAAAGAGTTAAAAGACTCACTACATTTTGAAGAATTGTGTTATTAATAAGATGTATATTTGTGCTTTTGTAAATATGCATAAAGAATTACCAAGCAGTTAAAAATAGTTGTAACAGATAAAAATAATGGCTATCCATAGACTGGATAATGATGTTCAAGCTGGAGATGGCAGAAGTTTTATCGATTAGCTGGTGAGCTACTACAGCAGGTGCTTGTGATACTGCTGCACAACTGTGAGTGTATCCACATTGCAGAAATAAAGCAATTTGACACCACTTTTAACTGCCATGTCTCCATCCTGTGGAATCTTGGGATCTGTAGTTTAGTGAGCCATCAGAGTTCTCTGACAGACTAGGCTCACCAAACTACAAATCCCAGAATTCCACAGGATGGAGACATGACAGTTAATGTGGTGTCAAACTGTTTTACTTCTGCAGTGCAGCAATAGCCTGGTTTGAGAGAGGGAGTGTAACTTTTATGTTGGAAGTTAGAAAATAATGCACATGTCAATCATTAAGGAAACACTATCTACCTGTACTCAAAAATATAAGTGTGGAAAAATGTGTTATATAACTGAAAATATTGTATCTGTAATATTAATTCATATCAATTGTAAATGCTAACATTCAAAAGACCTGGTTTACAAATATATATCTCAACTCTGAATTCTGCTCCTAAATTTTTATTCTAAAGGCAGCTGTGTGGCAGTATGTTCAATTCTGGACCAAAAATTTGAAATTACAATACAGAGTATTAGAATTTTGAATATTATTTTAAAGTTTAAAGTGGGAGAAAACATTTGAATTTGAGACAAGTTTTATTTTAACCCTAAAACAACTGATTCCTCATCCATCTCTTTGCAGTAGAATACATATGACAAGAGTTAACAACTAAAAAGTGGCCTTGTTTCTTGGCAGTTTCCCCTAGGAAACCCTACTTTGAATGAACTAAATATTTTGCTCTGTTCTTTTCTACCATCAGATTTCCTCTGCAAAAAATTATATCCTAATATCCCCATGGATATAAGTAGTCCGGTTAATGTTAAATAAGTGGTGTTTATCACCTAACTGGATAACTGAAATAGATGTCTTTTGTGCATTCTGAATCTTACATATGAGCATGTGAATATTATTGAATAAAATACCTTAATATTTGTCATATGTGCCATTAATATTACTAACATTTGGTGGCAGAGTTTTTCTGTAGGTCAATCCAATAAAGCCTAACTGGACAACAGTCTCACCTAGAGTTTTAATTCGATGCACCTAATCAGTGTACAAAGGGATCTTCTGGCACCTTTGAGACTTAACTGAAAGAAAGAAGCTTGTGTGTGTGCTTTCTTAGAGCTTGTAATGGTGTTTTAGCTCTCCCTGGTTAACATAGCTTGTCCCTCTTCTTCTTTTTGGCAGTGTCTCAAAAGTTACAAAGTGTGCTAGAAAAAATCCAGGATGTCTTTACCATTTTACCAGAGGCACCATCAACATTTCGACCGTGGATATCGCCACAAGGAGCTGGAATCCACCCTGAGTCAGTACCACAAAGAGGAGAAGCGCAAATCTGCAATCTATACTCATGGATCTGCTGCCTACAGTCAGGAAGCGTCACTGGGCTACCGCCATGGGTCAGCATCTTATGACCAGCAGTCTATAGCATCAAGCCATAAATCAGCTGAAGCCTATGCTCATGAATCAGCAGCCCATAGTAGAACATCTGCAGCTTACAGCCTGGGATCTGAATTGCTCAGTAAGAAGGCTGAGGCCTACCGTCTTGGATCTGAGTTGATCAATAAGAAAGCTGATGCCTATCGCCTTGGATATGAAACATACACTCCAAGGTAGGTTGAAACACAAAGTTTTGTTGAGTAATGGGGTGATAGGTTCATATTCTCTTTTATTTGGCTGAGTAGCAAGCATTCCATCGGCTTCAACTACAGCAGAATGAGCTATATGTATTTGCTGGAATAATTAACTATTCCTCAGTGTAAATTGTTGTGTTTTTTCACTTCATATTCATTTATTAGGAGTTTATCACATGGAAGGCATCCCATGCAGAAACGGAATTTAAAACCCGAAAAAACCTAAGAAGACATGCAAAAGCACAATTGATTTTCAGATACATTGGGGTTAACACAACATTAAACTGGCTCGAAAGTCAACAAAATGAAATTCTTTTTACTTATGGGATTTTCCGGAACTAAAAAGAATCTTGTTTTGTCTTCTTTCTAGCCAGGTTAATGTCACATTAATGCACCTTAACAGCGACGTCATCTGAAATCAGTTGTGCTTTTGCGTGTCTTTTCTACTTGCTGTAATGTTGGGTTAACCTGGATGTCATCTAATAATCTGCTTTTGTGGTGGTTTTTTCCCACTTTAAATCTCGTTTTTGCACGGGATCCCTCTGTGCAAAACTAAAGAAAATGTCATGTGCAACATAATATTTCCCTCTTGAGATATTACACAACAGAGGGAATTTATAGTCTTATGAGAAGATTTTAAGTACTCATGTCAGTTTGACCTGATGACCAGGACAGAACTTCTCAATGCTTTTCAACATTTTTCACTAACTTCTCAACAAGCCATTGTCTTTTCTAATTATGGGGAATATATATGTCTTCAGCTGTGGACTGCAAAACCCACTGTGTGACCTTGGGCAAGTCACATGCCCTCAGCCTCAAGGAAAGGCAATGGCAAACCTTCTGTGAATAAATCTTTACAAGAAAACCCCTTGATAGATCTGCATAAGTCAGAAATGACTTGAAGGCACATGGCCATTTCTGGTCCCATCCATGCCCTATCCTGTTACATGTATACTGGCTAACCTGCGTAATGTTTGACTCTGCTGTATAGTACAAGAACAATGCCATTCATGGGAGGGGAGATTTAACCATACTACTACTTTACTACTTAGATGGTTTTTATTTCTACCAGGATCCATGCAAGAGTAGTACTTTGATGTTTTCTGATATTTTACTTGAGGCATGAGCCATGCAAAAGTCAGCATACTTGTAAGATGTGCTTACTTTGGTTGAGGCAAGAGCCTGGCAAAGGCAATGTGTACAGTAGAGGGAGCAGATATTTAACATCTACATGAAACCATGTTAACCATGTTATTTAACATCTACATAAAACTTCTGGGAGAGGTCATCCAGAGTTTTGGGGTACGGTGTCACCAATATGCTGATGACACCCAATTGTATCTCTCTTTTCCATCTGACTCCAAGGAAGCTGTCTCTGTATTGAACTAATGTTTTCTGTCAGTAATGGACTGGATGAGGGCAAAGAAATGGAAACTTAATCAGACAAGTGCTAGGGAATCCTGGGAACTGTTGTTTATTGTGGCACCAGAGCTCTCTGACAGAGAAGGCTAAATGTCTCACAAAGCTACAGTTCCCAGAATTACCTAGAATTGAGCAAGGACCATTAAAGTGGCCTCAAACTGGGTTATTTCTGCAGTGTGTTTTGGACCTGTGTCACTTAGAACTGGAATAGATAGAAGTGATGCAGTGCTTGAACCACTGCAAGAAACAGATACTTCTTGTAATGATCAGAGCAGCCTTAATCCATAGAGCTCCAGTCTAGATCTGTAGTAGGAGGGGGCAACTGTCAGGGGGTAAGGGGCTGCACTGGAGACCTAGGAAGACTACACACCCTGCCACACACCCCAGGAAAACAGTTCAATCTTTTAAAAATATATCTTAAATATCATGTTGGTTTTGACATGTTGTTGGCTTCCCCTGAGCCATTTTAAGTTCAAGAGAGCCCTTTTTACATAAGGAATTGATCTCTAGAGGGCTTTATGAACTCATTTAGAATCTGGTGGGGGAGGCAGTAAGGGGATCATATGCAGCCTATGGACAGTATTTGCCCACCCCTGCTCTAGGGCTATATATATATTGCTTCAGTCTACATTTATTTTTAATGAGACAGACAGGAGCTGAGAGGGCCCTGCATTGCTTAGAGAAGCACAGGGTTCTTGTTTGCAAGTAAGAAAGAGAAATAACCCTTCTGCTACCTCATAAAGATAATTGAAGCACTACCCCCCCCCCCCAGTTAGTAACATTAAACAAGTTTTGCTATGCAATGGTTTTATCCTTTGTTAGCCTGATAAGTGACTTGTTCCAAATAATCTTGAAAGAAATTACAGTATTTCCAAGCTCTGAGCTATCAGTTGTCTGCATCAAGAGAGCAGCCTGATGGGCAAAAAAGTGTGGGCAGGCAGAAATGGCGAAGTAATGCTGGGTGACAGATCAAGGAGACAGGCAGTGGTAGATGAGGTTAGCAGGCAGAGAAAGAATGAGAGAGGAAAGCAAGTAGATAACATGAGTAAGCAATATCCTTGCAAGTTAGGCATGGTTTCTGCGATGGTAGAGGAAGCTGGTAAAGTGAGCTGGTGGCATTGACTGCCAAACACTATAAGTGTCATGCTTTCAACCTGAGACCTTCCTAACTCAATAAGCTCTGCTATTTTATCCAGGTATTGTGTAAGCAGACCTAAAAGAAAGATTTGGTGGTGGGAGGCCAAGAATTGAACAAAAAATTGGTGGGGGGGGGGCTGGGTTACTAGATTATAGTGGATTGGAATTAGTTAAAGGAAACTACAGTCAGACTGCAAAGAAATTATGAACTCAGTCAGATACTCCTAAACACTCCTGGATCCCTGGGTCAAACTGGACAGCAAGAGGAATTTGGTATTCCTAGCCCTGGGACATTTTCTTTCTGATAACTGGATTTCCAGGCAAATGCATATCTCAGCATTCAGACTTACAAATTAAGACTGTGGAGTATATCACACGGAGCTTTCCGGTGGTTTTCTGCGTCAGTTCAGGCTCATTTCCGATGTGACTGCACTTCCAACGATGCGGTTTCACGTCGTAAAGTGACTGTGTTATCAGATGCCATTGATTTCTATGGGAGCTCCTTAAAAGGCGCTTCAGCAGTGTTTCTGAAGCGACCCCTCATTTTGGTAAAACCGGTAAAAAAGGGGCTTCAGAGAATTCGCTTCCAAGCTCCCTTCGATTGCACTGCGAATTGGTCTGGTGTGGAATACAGCTTTGCTACTGCTCTAGTACTCCACCACAAATGCCCCGGAAGGGAGGAGGAGGAGGCAGCCTCCTGTCCCTTCCTTCCCGTGGGTGCCTGGCACCCGCGGGAAGGAAGGAAGGGAGGAGGAGGAGGAGGCAGCCCCGCCCCCGTCCCCTTTTCCCTGCAGGGTGCCGATTCGAATCGTTGAACCCTCCGGTGTGGTAATACAATGTGCACTCACTCCCCTTTGCTTGAATCCGCATCACGTGACATGCTTGGAATCAAACTGACTTTGCTTCCTCCTCACTTTGGAAGAACAGCAGAAAGGCAACCAGGTGTGGTAAAACATCACGATTTTACCTTAATTCGCATTGCTAGACAGGAGTGACTCGATCTGGTGTGAAAAAACATCACGCTTTGCATTGCTAGAACAGGAGTGACTGCGGATCTGAGCTGCAACCCCCCCACGTGTGATAAGGTCCTGTGTTTATCTCCTGATGACCTATCATAAAATATCATGCTGGAATGTAAGATACAGAGTTGAGGGAAAACATATGTTGGGAGAAAAATATGTCTTTCACCACTTACTAAGCATAAGAGTATTGCTTATTTTAGTCTTATGTCTGTCTCTAAAAAAAAAAAGGAAGGGAGGAAGAAGCAATGGTAGTGTATTTAACAACCCCACCCCCAAAGCATGGGATTTGGGGAGGCACTGAAAAATATGCCCTAGGATTAGAGAGTGGATATGAACTTGACCACTACAGCATTTTCACAGGGGAAAGAACCTTTGACAAACACAGTTTCTGGAGATGGAGTGCTGGCATTTCTAATGTATTAAAGGGGCTTTGCAGAAGGTCAAAGTTTGCTTCTTGAATTTGTGGACAGATGCTGGCTTTCCCTGAGAAAGCAGCAAAACCAGTCTGTGAGGGCCTGATTCAGCTCTATCTCTGTCTCTTATTTTGAGAATTTGAAGTTGATACTGGCAGAGGAAAGTGCAAAGGCAGTACTATTGCTGAACCTAAAGGAAACAAAATAATGACCACAGAGGATGTACATAAATTCAACCTAGATAACAAGCAAATCAAAATATTTTTTAAAGATTTCCTGTACCTTGGATCAAATATTGACCAGAATGGAGACTGCAGTCAAGAAATCAGAAGAAGATGAGGAATGGAAAGGCAGCTATGAACAAATTAGATAAGATCCTAACGTGTAAAAGTATACAACTAAACGCTAATGTTAGAATTGTCCAAGCCATAATATTCCCCATCACCATGTACAGATGTGAGAACTGGACAGTGAAGAAAGTAGTTAGGAAGAAAGTTGACTCATTTAACATGTGGTGCTGTAGAAGAGTGCTGAGGCTATCGTTGATGACCAAAAAGATAAACCAATGGGTCCTTGAACAGATAAAGCCTGAACTCTCCCTGGAAGCCAAGATGTGGCCATGTGTTAGCCACATCATGAGAAGGAAAGACTCATTAGAAAGGACAATAACGCTAGGAAAGGTAGAAGATATAGAAAGTGAGGAAGACTGCACACCAGATGGCTAGACAATCAGGGAAGCCATGAGTATGAGTCTTCAGGACCTAAGCAAAGCAGTGGAGGATAGGGGGGCTTGGAGATGTCTCATTCACAAGGTAGCCAAGAGTCAGGGTTGACTTGAAGGCAGTTAACAACAATTGACAGTGAAAATGCAATGACATCTGGAAACATCATTGAAATATCCAGTCTCTCTCATCACTTTTGAAGGAAAAACTTGGCCGAAGCAATTATTTTATTGCTTATTATTGGGTCATAGGCTGGCATTTACTTATTTGGATGAGTAATCTGTATGTGACCTTTATGACTTAATTGCTGGTGCTAATGAGAATATGATTGCATTTATTATTTAATTGGCTATGTTATTTCAAATTGAATGGTTATTGTTCAAAGTTTTACTGAAGTTCCGCTAAAACAAGAGTTCTTGATTAGATCAACGCACAATATTTTGTACCCAAAGTATATTACTTGGAATCCAATGTTTATTTTTAGCCTTTGTTGTCTTCTACATTTGCTTTTTCATGTGTTCTTGTAGAAAAGCTATCCTTTTCTGCTGTAATGACTTTCCAATATTAAAGTCTACAGTTTTGATTTTAGTTCTCAGGGAAGTTCAAGCATCAGAGACTGTGATGAAACACTGCAACATTTTTGTACCATGGCCAAAGGGTGACCCACTGTTCTAGTAGTTCCCAAAGTGTAACTAAAGACATAGCCTTTTATGTGTTATTAGATATGTATGTACTGTATTCATCAGTTTGGGTACAGAGGAGGAGACATTGGTCATTTGATATCAAATGAGTTTGCCTTTAAGGTTCAGAGCTAATTTGCATGTCACAGAGGCCACAGGGAGATTGCCACTTTGTGCCCCTTATAGTATGGTGAGCTGTTGATGCGTAGAGCAAACAAACCCAACCTCTCTGTGTTATAGATTATTAAGCTAGTAGTAGCTTAAAAAATAGTTCCTAGGATTCTGAATGTGCCACAGGATTTCAAAATTGGCCATGGTGCATGCTCTGTCAGCTATTTCAGCATAGAGTCATAGGCATGCACAAAGATACAAATTTGTTAGTATCGTTCACAGATGCTCAGGACAATGGTGATTTATATGGCTTGAATCCAACTGTTAGTCCCAGCCAAATTCATAAATTTGTCCAACTCACACGTATGGGCCAAAGTTCAGACTAATAAATAGGATTCAACCCATTATCTACTGATGTGTTCAAAGGCAGGGGAACTGAATTCCATTACCCATCCCCAGTGGTATCAGATCCAACAAACATACCCATCTATGAGATACTGTTCAAAGAGATAAACATATTAGTCTGTTTTAGCATAAAAGGATTCAGTGAATCCAGTAGCAGCTTTGAGACTAACATGGACATAGTCCACTTTATCAGATGCATGGCTTCTGCGAGATGTATGAGTAGACTCAGGTGCTTTCTGCACCGTCATTTGGGACGTCCGGAGGACGTCCCATTTTAAAAAAGGGGCGTCTCTTTTAGACGCCCCATGGCCTAGTACGGACTCCGTCCGTACAAGATGGCGCCGGCCCTTCTACATGGCCGGCGCCATCTTTGCGTATCGGACGCTTAGCGTCCGTACGCGTCGCGCCGCTGCTGACGTAGCGAGCGCGCCCCTGGCGCCTCGCTACGTCGCAAACGCGACGAAAAAAGAAGCTCCATTTTGGAGCTTCTTTTTTTCGGTCCGCGCGGGAGTCGGGCCGTCTGAAGGCTCCGGCTCCCCTGCGGACCTACTGGCGGCGGCAGCAGACCGCCGCAAAGCGGCGGTCTGTACCCCGCCCCAGTTTACTCATATTCCTCTGCGACGTAGGCAATGTGTTCTGCAGATATGCATATAGACACAGTCTTATATGTAAATTACTTTTGCTAAATCAAGGAGCTTGTGTTTAGTAGTCAAATGTATAACAGAGTCCAATGGCAAAATGTTTCCCTTTATATCATCTGTAAGCATTGTTTTCACCTTTTTTTACTTGCTGCGTCTGATCCTGAATAGGAGCTTGTATGCATTTATTGTATGTATTTTAATATCCTGTTTTCCTTATAAATTAATTCATAGCAGCTGTATGTTTGGAGGTTTGGTTGACCGTAGCTTAGCAGTCTGCATTTCCAGGTGATAAACATCTTGTACTGGTCTTTAAGTGCCCTAAGCCTGTTTGTAGCTTGTTGCCAAGTTTGAAAGGTTCTGCACTTGACACTGCAAGTTGAGGACAACCTGCTGTCACATGCTCTTACCCACCCTAATGCATGGAAAAAAGAGCTCTAATTCTTCAGTCATCTGTCTGAAGCAACAAAAGGTGCAGAAAAAGCAAGAAGGAAGAAAGTCTTTATTCATCCAATAGAACTGAACACTGAACACTTTTGAAGAGCTCACCTTCAACAGTCAAATCAGAACTGTCCAAATATGTGTGTCTCTGAAGAGACAGATCACAAAACAGATACTGTAGCTCTACCAGTACAAGTTCAGAGTCTGGGCTATCTCCAAGAGGATCCTGTTACTCTGTTTGACCTAGCAGTATATAGATCCTACTCCACCATACTGGGAGGAATGTCCATATGCAGTATTTTTCCAGAGATATACCTGATAGGTCCTTAGAGTGCATTTGTAGTACCATGTGTGCACACAGTTCAAGCAAACCTAGTGAAAAGAAAACAGTTTATTTCGTGACTATTTGGAATTACCACTGTTGACTAGTGTAAACATATACACTGTCTACAACCAGTAGTTTGAACCTAAGTGCCAAACTAAATGATACTTTAAAGACATAACTAGCCATTGTATTCTTTTAACCCTATAATAAGCATGGGGGATCCAATTTGAGTCATGGCCCTAGCATGAGAGCGGGATTTTTGTTTTGTTTTGTTTTTGCCCATCCTTGTGGTCATGATCTCAATTCAGGGGGCAGATATTGCAATTTTTATTGCCAAACTGATGCATAGAGCAAAATGGATTAATTTTTAATAATAAAAATAGCAGATGGTGGTTCTTCAATATGAAGCGGGATCACATCAGGAGACAAAATCCCCTCACCCTCCACACCAATGTCTTATTCTGGATAAGAACCCCTATAGTTATTCCAGAGTAAGAGAAATATGTAGTTGCTAGGAATGTACTTACAGTATTATTTAGTTTCCCCTTAAGACATAAATGACATTATTATTATTATTATTATTATTATTAACCTTTATTTATGAAGCGCTGTAAATTTACACAGCGCTGTACATGCAATCTTTTTAGTTAGACGGTTCCCTGCCCTCAGGCTTACAATCTAAAAAGACATGACACAGAAGGAGAAGGGAGTGGTGGAGGGAAAGGGTAAGAGGTCCAGCAGTTCCTCTCTACCTCCGAGGTCTGGACCAAGGCAGATGGACTGGAGGGAGGGCAAGGCTTCATAATGGATGGTTAATCATTATCCAGAGAAAATACATAATCACAAGTAGGAACATAACTATGAAAATAACTTAACTCCCAATAACCTGCTAGGAACAAATGGTTTCTGATGACTGATATTTGGACCTGACTTACGCTCTTCTAATTTTTAAAATTGTATTTTTATTATGGGTATGGATTTAAAAGTCACAAGCAGGAATGAAAAAATTGACTTTCATGTCATTGCTGTGTGAAGAACATCTGACCTTTAAACAATGTTGGTGATGCAGGTTATGTGATCACCTATGAACTCTAGGGTTATGATGAATTAGAACAAGAGTTAAAATAAAATGAAAACAGAGGTAACTTCTTAATCAGCAGGAAAGGGTTGACACCATCTTTTTTTTTTCCTGGTGAAGTTTCACATATTTATGGTTTGAGACTTTCTTTTCACAACATTAGTCTCTTCAGAGTAAACAAGCAAACAAAAACTGTAGTCTGACAGGAACTGAGTTTAATTTTGACAGTTTCTTACTACACAGAGAAACATTGTGTTGGATCCAAAGAAAGGAAAGTCTGACTCTAGTTATACAATCCTCCGATGTGATTTATGCCATACTATGTCATCAATGCCTACCAGCACTCTACATCGGGCAAACAGGCCAGTCCCTGTGCCAGAGGATAAATGGACATAAATCAGACATTAGGAATGGGAATACACAAAAACTGGTAGCAGAACATTTCAATCTCCCTGGGCATTCCGTCTCAGACCTCAGAACAGCAGTCCTTGAACAAAAGAACTACAAAGATAGATTGGAATGAGAAAGAGCAGAATTGGAATTCATCCATAAAGTACAGTCCCTCAGCAATGATTCGAACAGGGATAATGGCTTCCTGGCTCACTACATACATTTCAACACTATCTGACCCCATTCTTGGGGATGGGGGGATGTCCTACACGCATCTATTTCCCCCACTTACCAGTTAGTTTCCAAAGCCAAACTGGTCTTGCCTCTTCATTTCCATACACATTGGCGAGTTGACCAGGTATTTCAGTGGGACAGAAAAATTAGCATAATAAAGGGAGAGTACTAAAATGGAAGTTCCTTTCCCTTTGCACAAGAAACTTTTAGATCTAATCATTTACCTGCAGAAAGGTAATAGTTTATTTTCTTACCCTAACTCTAATATTCCCCTTGTTGAACTCACAAGTAGTATATGAATCAATTTTGGAACAGACATATTTTTTGCACCCATTGCAGTGGCTTTAAAAATTAGTGCTGTTAATGCCAATGTGTAAAAGCATTGTGGAGGAATGTGCCAGTCATGCATCTTTTCTAGTGATGATTCCATGAGCCATATCTAGCTGATATCCAGTATGTTATCCCACAGGGTCATTTCTGAATCTGTTTTAAGTGTTGTAGCACTGTGTATTTGTTGCAAACTTAATCATACTTGGAATAAACCCACTGAAATCAGTGGTGCTTAAGTGAAACATGATTCTAAACATGGGCAAAATGCTTATCACATGACACTGTTATACTGTAATTGCAATGTCTTTGTGGAGATTATTGCATGATATCATGGTTCTCTTGGCGCGGAAACATGTGGTACTGCTTTGGCTTGCTTGGAAATCTAATCTTTCCCCACTGAAAATAATCCATTAATGATCTCCTATTACACTATGATTTAGTTACCATTTTGTTTTGTTGCAATACTGGGAACAAAGTGGGTATAGTTTCATTGCTCCTGTCTTGGGATTCCCCAGGGATTTCCAGTAGAGGAACTCCCAACTACTTTGATTGGACTGGGAGGGCACTGGGATTCTTGGGAGTTCCCAAGAAAACCACTGAATGCTTGTTCTCCATTCTCTGGCATTTCTTTTACATTATTTTAAATTGTGTGTGTGTGTGTGTGTGTGTGTGTGTGTATATAGCATAATAACACAATTCTGATGTAATCCTATTAGAAATTAATTCCCTGAGAAATCATAGGTTTCAGGAAAAGTTTAAAGATTCAAAAAAAGTTTAAAGAATAATATATAAAAGCAGAACAAAGCACATTTGGGTTTGCAGAAAAAAGCATATAAAAATGGTGCAAGTGGTGTGTGTTATCTTTCCAATGTGAGCAGGGCCTGGGCGAGGTGTTGCATAACACCTGAGGGAGAGAGTAGGCTGGGCCAGTTCCATCAGGGGCTGGCCTGAAGACGGAGGCTCCTCCCTCCCTAACTGTCATCTTTCGGCCTCTGAGGGAGAGAGTAGGCTGGCCCAGT
>NW_024802936.1:2377176-2431817 GCF_019175285.1 Sceloporus undulatus | reverse complement strand
CCCAGTACCATCCAGGGGCTGGCCTGAAGACGGAGGATCCTCCCTCCCTAACTGTCATGCTTTCGGCCTCTGAGGGAGAGAGTAGGCTGGCCCAGTACCATCAGGGCTGGCTGAAGACGGAGGCTCCTCCCTCCAACTGTCACTTTGGCCTCTGAGGGGAGAGTAGGCTGGCCCAGTTCCATCAGGGGCTGGCCTGAAACGAGGCTCCTCCCTCCCTAACTGCCATCTTTCGGCCTCTGTTGGGAGGAGAGTAGGCCGGCCCAGTCCCATCAGGGGCTGGCCTGAAGACGGAGGCTCCTCCCTCCCCGAACGTCATCTTTCGGCCTCTGAGGGAGAGAGTAGGCTGGCCCAGTACCAATCAGGAGGGGCTGCCTGAAGACGAGGCTCCTCCCTCCCTAACTGTCATCTTTCGGCCTCTGCAGGGAGAGAGTAGGCTGGCCCAGTCCATCGGGGCTAGCTGAAGAAGAAGAGCCCTCCCTCCGGGCATCTGCCTTGGTCCAGGCCTCAGAGGGAGAGAAGAATGCTGGACCTGAGTCCCTGCCCCCCCTCACCATTCCCTTCTCGTTTGTGTCGTGTCTTTTAGATTGTAAGGCCTGTGGGCAGGGAACTGTCTGTTATCCCCTCTGATTGTAAACCGCGCGGATGTCCCAGTGATTGGGTATAAAATAAAACCTCTTATTTTATTATATATTATTAGTATTCTTATTATTGCATCACCTATGTACACCTTGCAATTGTACAATGCCGCTTCCTGACCTGTTTTTTATAAAAAGCCTATCATGGTAGAAGAGTAGGAGCAAACAGGGTGGTGTAAATGGTATTGTCCATTGTTAAATGTTAGAAAGAAAGCACAGGAACTAATGCCATTTGCTTGCAAATGCAATGATGGTGAAAACAGAACTTGCCATTTGCTACCCTCGGAGTATGGGAAAAGTAGTTTTCCAGGCGGAATGACCCAAACAACCAACTAATGTGATAAACCACCCTAGTCTAGAGCCAGTCCATGTTTTCTGATATACTCCATCTTTAGGAAACCCAATCTCCTAATTTCTCCAGTACAAAATAATATGCCAGACTTTGCCTTGTAGGGGTTCTCAAAGATACATGAATGCAGCAGCAACCACTGACTTACATGCTTTTCATTACACATCATGAGCGCAGGATTTCAGTCATCAAACATGGTGATTTTTTTAAAATCATGTCATTAAATACATGCCATTGAAGAATATGAAGCTGCATGGTAATTTGTACTAACCAGGTTCATTAACAAATCCATGACAGAGATAAATACTGAGATAGTGTCCTTTTAAAAAAAGAGGTTGCTAATTGGTATCAGGATTGTTAATCTGAAAATCTCCCAAGACTTTAGCATTCAGGGGCCTCTCATAGGTTGCCCTGCTCTTTAATGGCATGAGCCAGTGGTATAGGGGTGAGATGGAGGAGATAATGTAATTCTCTCAGCTTGTGGTGAGATTTCAAAGTGGTTCAGTTGTTCACTATCAGATGACATTGTAAAACAAAAGTATACCAGAGCTTTCGCTCACATTATCTAGAGTTGAAGCTGCTAGTCCTCAAAGGTAGGATGGGGATTCAGAAGTTTCTTTTGAGGATCTACGTTCTTCTACTAGTGGTATAATAAATTTGTTAGTAATTTTTTAAATGCTATTACCTTCTTTTTTCTTTGTTTGTTTTTTTCCCCAACAGTAACACAGCTACACTTCTCAAGGATTTAAAAAAACACAATATGTTCATAGCACATTGTATTCTCCTAAGGTTACTACTAATGTTCTATATAGGCAGGAGAGTTTCTAGAGTCTCAAGAGGAGATTCTCAGACACTTACCCTTTAGCTGGAGCTAGAGATATATGTTGTAACCAGGGACGTTTTAATCTGGTTGTGGAACAGGATCTCCCCAGAGTATGACCTATCGCCCTTTCTTTGCTCTCTGGTTTCAAGGAGAAACAAGCTCCCATAACCTTATTATGCCAAATTATGTGTTGTTTTCTGAGTCAAACATAGTCTGCATCTCGTTGTCAGGTAGGCTTCCTAGATTCGGGGACTGACACAGAATTTCGAGTTAATCCTGTTTTATGCTTAGTAATAATTTTCCACATGGAGATAAGTTTTGACGTTTGGCATTATCTCTGATCAGTCTAGTTGCTGATATTAGTACTTGCAGTTTTTCTGCTTTTTCAGTAAAATGCTATGCAGAAAATTTGGACATTACAGGTTCTGTAATTAGGTTAATCTATTTTTCATAATGTTTGTATATTTGGGTTATATATATTTGTTAGCTTGTTTTGTATTATATGGCTTTGATGTTTATGTTTGTATTTGGTTAGATTCTTTCAGAGGGTATTGTACTGTTTAAATCTCCTTCCTTCCCATATTTTTTTTTTGAAAATTAGAATTATACAGAATTGGTAGGGTTGTCTCTTTATTTTTCCTGTAGTTCTTTGTATATTATAGGCACAACAATAGTCATAATCATAATCACATAGAGTCTTGGCCCAGCATGGGGCTGCAGATCCAGATATGAGGCAGTGCATCTGCTGTCCAGTGGGTATCTCCCATCTTGCCCCCACACTGAGGAGGAAACATGGAGTACCAACTGTGTGAGCTATTTGGCTTTAGGCCACTGTGTGGTATCCCTGACCCATAGAATGGAGTCTGTCCAGTAGCCCCTGAACTAGGCCTGACTTTATTAGCCTACCACTCTCAAAGTCCCTTAGGGGGTTGCCAAACAGGCCCATGCAGGCACCATCAGAGTTGTGATAAAAACAAGCAACAAATCATAAGGAATATAAAGTGACAAAGCACCAGCAAAACCATGCACATGCCCTATTTTTAGGGAGGTGAATGTGAAGGCAAACTCCAGCTGAGTTCCAGAAGCACGTCAGAGGTGTTATTTATATCTCCAGATTTGGCCACAGAGAAGCCTAAGTGTCCCAATGGCTGCCATCAAAGAGCCTGGGCCCACTGCAGCAGTTGACTGCTGGTTTCCTAGGGATCTGTGAAAACCATGTGCAAAGCCTCTCGAAGGGGCACAGATGCCAAGGCCAACTGCAGGAGGTTCCTTGACCTGCCCTTCATCACAAAAACTGTGTGGTGAATTGGGACGGGCATGCTTTTTGGGGTATTAGCTACTCCCTCCTTATTTTTGGTGTCATCTGCAAATTTGATAAGTATGCCCCCAATTCTGTCATCCAAGTCATTGATAAGTTCAGTGCTTCCATAGATATAGGGCTGATCACCACATCTCCGGGCCGTAGGGCAGATCACATGCAAATGTTTCTGTCTTTCAACAGATTAATGGTCAGGGGGCTCAGAAGGAACAGCCAAGGAATGCCTTGCTGCCCTTCAGCTCTGCTGCCTGAGCAGCTTGCTCCCTCTGCCTGACACCCTCTCACTGTGTTCACTCATAGATTTGCCACCTGAGTGAAGAGAATACTTGCTCAACTCTGTTGACCTCATGTATAAGTCAAGGCAGGTTTGGGCCAAAATTTTGGATTTTTATACGATCTGTGGTAAGTCAAGGGTAAAACCTAGGGACATATAATGAAGAATTTTACATTAATTTAGAATTTTATTGCACCCATTTTTGTCTCCGCTACGGGTACAGAAAGAGGTGCTTGTGTGTGTGTGCAGCCTGCCAAAACCGATTTACCGCACGCCAAAGCGTCCTCCAAAAGGCCCTGTTCGTCCCTTCGGCGCCAAGCCGTCCCTGTTCAGTGCTAAAGTGCGTGAAATGTTCTGGTCAGAAGTCTTCTGATCAGGCAAAATAGCGCCTGAGCCACTGAATGGGGTTGCTTGGCGCTGGGGGACAGAACGGGGCCTTGTGGAGGACGCTTTGGCATGTGGTAAAAGCCACTTTTGGCAGGTCGTGCACACGAGCGTCCCTTTCCGTACCTGTAATGGAGACAAAAACGGGTGCGATAAAGTTCTTACTTAATGCAGCCAAGGAAAGCAAGGCCAAAGAACTTACAAAATTCCAGCAGGCATGTTTGGTGGGTACAAGGGGAGGCACCTACTCAATGGTTGCTCCTGAACTTTGAACTCCCTCCCTAAGGAGGCAAAGAGAGCCTCTCAGTTCCCCCAAGCAAAAATATCCGATTCCAATCAGTTTTTAGGAAACTGACTGCAATGGGCTTTTAATATTTTTGTTTGTTTTGTTTTTGTAGCCTGTCTTTTAACACCTTTGTCCAAATGGTTTTACTTCTATAGTTGTTTGTTTTTTTACAATAACAATAATATTTTGCTGATCTTTTTGTAAGTTTTTTCATCTTTTATTTTGATATTCTGTATCCACTTGAGTCCCAATCTATGCTTATCAGATGAGTCTTGAACGGGGGGGACGGCAGCACTGGGCGGTTCGAAGTAACGGTATTTCGCTCAATACGACCATAACCAGCGAATGGCCCAATCCACGCACTGACTGCGCGAGATGCCGAACTGATGCGTACTGGATCCTCTTGTTGGAGCGTGTTGGCCAGGTGCGCTATAGCGGGATTGGCGATATCCTTGGATTGGGGCTCTGGTTTCGATCTCAGGGCGAATGGGTCCCTGGTTTGTGACTACCCAGTCCTGAATGCCCATCGAAGACCCCCCAGATTTCCAAGTTTACTTCCGTGGGTCTGCTCGGGCCAGTTCCAGGGGCGGGGGGGGGGCGGCCCAAAACGCGCGTGTTTTTCTTTTGCCGCATGAGTGTCGCAGCGGCGCAGCGACAGGCAAGCGGCGAGCCGGCGGCTCCCTTCTGCCCAGGGCTTGGGAGCCAGCCGGGCGCATCCCACAGGGAAGAGGCACGGGGGGCCGCTGGAATCGGCGGTTTCCAGCAGCTCCTTCCCCTCCTCCGCCCCGGCTTGGAGCCAGCCTAGGCTTGCCATCCCAAGGCAGGGAAGAGGCGCGGGGGCCGCTGGAATCCGCGGTCCAGCAGCCTCCGCCGCGCCTCCCGCTTGGGAGCCATCTAGGCGGCCTCTCAAGCGGGGAGGAAGGGAGGCCGTTGGAACGGCGGCGATCGCTGCGATTAGGCCCCCGCACCTGTTCCCTGCCCGGGATGGCAGCCCAGGCTGGCTCCCAAGCCCTGGGCAGAAGGGGCCGCCGCGCTTAGCGCTGTAGCTGCGTCGCTGCGCACCTCTCATGCGGCAAAAGAAAAAAAAGCCGCGGTTTGGGCCGCCGTGGGAAGCTGCCTCTCTTTATTCCCGCCATCTCACACACGTCCAAACCCACACCACACACACGTAGAACCGGCTTTGCTAAGTTGTTGCAAGGAAGTCATGGTAACATTAAACCAGCAGAATGTCGAGAGGGAAAAGTAATGCACGTTGTATCGCGATTGTTTAATTGGTGCATGAGCTGCTCTCCGCCCTGTTTTACCGGGCGGTCATGACGGGACCTCGCCCGTTCACCCCGGAAAGCGTTTTAAGGTGCAACCCATCGGGCACCACTGAGCAGTGCGAGGCGCCGATACAATCCGCCCAATCCTCGTTGAGCGCCCGGTGTGACTAGACATTCTGCCTGATACACTCGCGCGAATGCCGGATTGGCCATTTGATTCCGGCCCAATTCGTGGGGCTCCCAGGTATGATCGTATGGAGGCGAAATAACTTAATTCGAACCGCCCATGCTGAAGTCCTCCCTTCAAGACTCTCTGATAATGGCCATAGGCAGGATTAAATGGGTGATGTGATGGTGATGATGATGATACGACCTTTCCCTCTTCTAGAAAATGATAGAGACCATTCTCTAAGCTGAGTCCCAAAGCAAAGCGAGCTAAGCAAAGTTGGTTGTTGGAGGAGAAGAAAATACTGCTGTGGACTATGTAGTTACCTGTATTCACAGGAGGTATGTTTCTTTTTTCCAATTTTATGTTTTCCGTGAGGGCTGAAGGAGAGAAGAATAAATATGAAGTATGTCCCTTAGCCTGTAATGGCTTTACTGCTAGAATGAACAACAAAGCAAAGCTCCTTACCACATTACTTCTACTACACAAACAGTTGGGCATGGAAGGGGACAGGAAATTGAATACTGGCGTGCTTATTCAGAAATAAATTCACTATCCTCAGTGAGGCTTAACTTTCCAGTAATACATTACTATAGGATGGAGCTCATATGCTAGCAGAAAAACACTGGAAAGATAAGAATGATGTGTTCTTATGATATGCTCTTTAGACATTTACAGAGATGGTTTCACATTTTTTTCCTTTGAGTTTAGCATCTTGCATACTGCCTACAAAAAACAAAGCTTGTCCCAAAAACAAATACATAGCATGCATATGTGACCTGAAAATCTTTGTGCAGCAAAACTCAATCTAACACCTCTTTCACAATATACAATTATAGCCTTTTCACACCATTTAATGGCCATCCCATGCAATACTGGTATTTGGAGTTGAATGAGATATTTAGAATTCTCACCAAGCTTCAAATTCCTGGCTTCGATAGGATGCAGCTCTAGCAATTAAAGTTGATAATATGTAGTAATTGTTCATGTGCAAACACATGCAAACTGAGCATTTCACACAAAAGGCAATAAAAAACAAACTAAACTGCCTTGCTTTTTCTCTGTTGTTAATCATGCAACTTCATCAACTTCTCCAGGATGCATTTCACTGCAGAAATAATCCAGTTTGACCATTTTAATTGTCACAACTCAATGCTATGAAATGCTGGGAATTGTAGTTTTGTGAGAATTTTAGCCTTCTCGTCAGACCCTCTGATGCCACAACCAACTACAAATCCCAAGATTCCATAGCATTGAGCCATGCCATTAAAGTGGTGGCAACCTGGATTATTTCTGCAGTGATACAGCCTAAAATGCTAGACTGGATGCTAATAATAAGATCTGCTGCAGAAATAACTGGGAGTTGCTGCTGTCGTCCAATGATACAGCTAAGGTGTCTGGGCAAAATGAAGCATGGAAGAAGGGAGGCTGGTCGAAGCAAAATGGGCTTGAGTAATAAAAAGTTGTCACAATGACACCTTTATCATGTGCTGCATCTGCCATATGACCTTTCAAGGTATATAAACACAATGTGCTTCCTTTCACCACATATTGTTGGTACTTAGTGATGGCTTATGTGGAAGCATTGTCAGTGAATATTATTTCTTATTTATTTGTTGATTTTATTCCACTTTCTCCCAAAGTGTCATCTAAATTAGTGGATTTGCCAGGATTTTAGGACAATTTTTACTATTTAAGCATTTGTTTCTATTGCAGTTTTGTGATGTTGTATGCTTTCAGTTGTTTACAACTTAGGGGTGACCCTAACGCACAATGTCATGGGGTTTCTTCATCCTCTTTCATTGGATTGTTTAGAGGTGGTTTGCTTTTACCTTCCTCTAAGTGAGAGAATGTGACTTGCCAAAGGCCACCCAGTGGATTTCTGCGATTAAATAGAGATTCACACCTTCTCCGAGTCATTGTCCAAACACAGACCAGCATACCAATGTGTGTCTTTGAAACATTACTGTTCTTTTTTCCTTTTTGCTGCCATCGAAGCATAAATATCAAGTGCATTGCAGCGGCATTTGCTCTTGCTGTAATGGCAGCTGGCAGAGCTAGACCACAGGACGGCTTGCAGTGCAATCTCTTCCATTTTTTCATTTTGCCTCTTGCTTTTTATTGCACATGTTTTAAATATTTGAATTTGAGGGAGTTTAATTACTTTTAAATAACTTTATGTAAGTTCTTTTCTATATGTTTTGTTTTGGTTTTACTTGTTTTGTTATTTTGTAAGTCCCTTGAGTTTCATCTCTGGGGAAAAGCAAAATGATCAAGAAACAAATGCAATTCAAGAAAATATTCTTATTTTGGATCAAGACCCTCCTGACCTTAGTAGAACTAGCATAACCAACTCTTTCCTGCTCAGAAATTATTTCAAGCTGGTACTTTTTAAGTTATCTCAAAATCACCCATTTGCGAATACTGTACATCCAATATAGTGGTGAGTTTAAGTAAACCAGTAGTAAATATCTGCACTGTAACAATACCAAGGAAACAGAATGTAACTTGTATTATGTGAAAGGTATTTTTTTTAGATGTTTATAATTTAGTAATTGTTCTTGATGGCCAGGTGATGTATGTGTGTTTGAGTGGGTTACAGAAGGCAGGGGTTTCAATCCCTGCTCAAGCATGGAGACCCACTGGGTGACACTGGGCACGTAAACATCTCTTAGTTCCGAGAAGGCAACAACCTCCTCTTCGAAATAAATCTTGCAAAGAAAACCCTATTATTGTGTCACCATAAGTTGGAGTGACTTGAGAACATGCAATGCAAGGCTGGCCCAGTACCATCAGGGGCTAGCCTGAAGAAAGAGGCTCCTCCCTCCCTAACTGTCATCTTTCGGCCTCTGAGGGAGAGAGTAGGCTGGCCCAGTTCCATCAGGGGCTAGCCTGAAGACGGAGGCTCCTCCCTCCCTAACTGTCATCTTTCGGCCTCTGAGGGAGAGAGTAGGCTGGCCCAGTACCATCAGGGGCTGGCCTGAAGACGGAGGCTCCTCCCTCCCTAACTGTCATCTTTCGGCCTCTGAGGGAGAGAGAAGGCTGGCCCAGTACCATCAGGGGCTAGCCTGAAGAAAGAGGCTCCTCCCTCCCTAACTGTCATCTTTCGGCCTCTGAGGGAGAGAGTAGGCTGGCCCAGTTCCATCAGGGGCTAGCCTGAAGAAGAAGAGCCCTCCCTCCGGTCCATCTGCCTTGGTCCAGGCCTCAGAGGGAGAGAAGAATGCTGGACCTGATTCCTTCCCCCCCTCACCATTCCCTTCTCCTTTTGTGTCGTGTCTTTTAGATTGTAAGCCTGTGGGCAGGGAACTGTCTGTTATCCCCTCTATTGTAAACCGCTCGGATTCCCAGTGATTGGGCGGTATATAAATAAAAACCTCTTATTATTATTATTATTATTATTATTATTGCATCACTATTTAACCTTGCAATTGTACAATGCAGCTTCCTGACCTTTTTTTATAAAAAGCCTATCATAGGGTAAGAGTAGGAGCAAACAGGGTGGTGTAAATGGTATTGTCATATTTTAAATGTTAGAAAGAAAGCACAGGAACTAATGCCATTTGCTTGCAAATGCAATGATGGTAGAAAACAGAACATTGCCATTTGCTACCCTTCTGAGTATGGGAAAAGTAGTTTTCCAGGTGGAATGACCCAAAACAACCAACTAATGTGATAAACACCCTAGTCTAGAGCCAGTCCTATGTTTTCTGATATACTCCATCTTTATGAAACCCATCTCCTAAATTTCTCCAGTACAAAATAATATGCCAGACTTTGCCTTTGTAGGGGTTCTCAAAGATACATGAATGAGCAGCACCACTGACTTACATGCTTTTTCATTACACATCAATGAGCAGCAGGAGTTATCAGTCTATCAAAACATTGGTGATTTTTTTTAAATCATGTCATTAAATACATGCCATTGAAGAATATGAAGCTGCATGGTAATTTGTACTAACCAGGTTCATTAACAAATCCATGACAGAGATAAATACTGAGATAGTGTCCTTTTAAAAAAAAGAGGTTGCTAATTGGTATCAGGATTTTAATTCTGAAATCTCCCAAGACTTTAGCATTCAGGGGCCTCTCATAGGTTGCCCTGCTCTTTAATGGCATGAGCCAGTGGTATAGGGGTGAGATGGAGGAGATAATGTAATTCTTCAGCTTTGTTGAGATTTCAAAGTGGTTCAGTTGTTCACTATCAGATGACATTGTAAACAAAAGTATACCAGAGCTTTCGCTCACCTTATCTAGAGTTGAAGCTGCTAGTCTCAAAGGTAGGGATGGGGATTCAGAAGTTTCTTTTGAGAATCTATGTTCTTCTACTAGTGGTATAATAAATTTGTTTAGTAATTTTTTAAATGCTATTACCTTCTTTTTTCTTTGTTTGTTTTTTCCCCAACAGATAACACAGCTACACTTCTCAAGGATTTAAAAAACAACAATATGTTCATAGCACATTGTATCCTCAAGGTTACTACTAAATGTTCTATATAGGCAGAAAGGTTTCTAGAGTCTCAAGAGGAGATTTCAGAACCTTACCCTTTAGCTGGAGCTAGAGATATATGTTGTAACCAGGGCTTTTTATCTGGTATGTGGAACAGGATCTCCCCAGAGTATGACCTATCGCCCTTTCTTTGCTCTCTGGTTTCAAGGAGAACAGCTCCATAACCTTTATGCCAAATTATGTGTGTGTTTTCTGAGTCAAACATAGTCTGCATCTCGTTGTCAGGTAGGCTTCCTAGATTCGGGGACTGACACAGACATTTCTAGTTAATCCTGTTTATGCTTAGTAATATTTTCCACATGGAGATAATTTTTGACGTTTGGCATTATCTCTGATCAGTCTAGTTGCCTGATATTAGTACTTGCAGTTTTTATCATTTTAGTAAAATGCTATGCAGAAAATCTGGACATTACAGGTTCTGTAATTAGGTTAATCTATTTTCATAATTTTGTATATTTGGGTTATATATATTTGTTAGCTTGTTTTTGTATTATATTGCTTTGATTTTTATGTTTGTATTTGGTTAGATTCTTTCAGAGTGGTATTGTACTGGTTTTAAATCTCTTTCCTTCCCATATTTTTTTTTTTTTGAAAATTAGATTATACAGAATTGGTAGGGTTGTCTCTTTATTTTATTCTGTGATGTTCTTTGTATATTATAGGCACAACAATAGTCATAATCATAATCACAATAGAGTCTTGGCCCAGCATGGGGCTGCAGATCCAGATATGAGGCAGTGCATCTGCTGTCCAGTGGGTATCTCCCATCTTGCCCCCACACTGAGGAGGAAACATGGAGTACCAACTGTGTGAGCTATTTGGCTTTAGGCCACTGTGTGGTATCCTTGACCCATAGGAATGAGGTGTCCAGTAGCCCCTGAACTAGGCCTGACTTTATTAGCCTACACTCTCAAAGTCCCTTAGGGGGATTGCCAAACAGGCCCATGCAGCACCATCAGAGTTGTGATAAAAACAAGCAAACAAATCATAAGGAATATAAAGTGACAAAGCACAGCAAAACCATGCACATGCCCATATTTTAGGGAGGGTGAATGTGAAGGCAAACTCCAGCTGAATTCCAGAAGCACGTCAGAGGTGTTATTTATATCTCCAGATTTGGCCACAGAGAAGCCTAAGTGTCCCAATGGCTGCCATCAGAAGAGCCTGCCCACTGCAGCAGTTGACTGGCTGGTTTCCTAGGGATCTGTGAAAACAATGTGCAAGCCTCTCTGAAGGGGCACAGATGCCAAGGGCCAACTCAGGAGGTTCCTTGCCTGCCCTTCAGTCCACAAACAACTTGTGTGGTGAATTGGGACGGGCATGCTTATTGGGGTATTAGCTACTCCTCCTATTTTGGTGTCATCTGCAAATTTGATAAGTATGCCCCCAATTCTGTCATCCAAGTCATTGATAAGTTCAGTGCTTCAATAGAATAGGGCTGATCACCACATCTCAGGGCAGTAGGGCAGATCACATGACAAATGTTTCTGTCTTTCAACAGATTAATGGTCAGGGGGCTCAGAAGGAACAGCCAAGGAAATGCCTTGCTGCCCTTCAGCATCTGCTGCCTGAGCAGCTTGCTCCCTCTGCCTGACACCCTATCACTGTGTTCACTCATAGATTTGCCACCTGAGTGAAAGAGAAATACTTGACTCAACTATGTTGACCTCATGTATAAGTCAAGGGCAGGTTTTGGGGCCAAAATTTTGGATTTTTATACGATCTGTGGATAAGTCAAGGGTAAAACCTAGGGACATATAATGAAGAATTTTACATTAATTTAGAATTTTATTGCACCCATTTTTGTCTCCGCTACGGGTACAGAAAGAGGATGCTTGTGTGTGTGTGCAGCCTGCCAAAACCAGATTTTACCGCACGCCAAAGCGTCCTCCAAAAGGCCCTGTTCCGTCCCCTGGCGCCAAGCCGTCCCTGTTCAGTGCTAAAGTGCGTGAAATGTTCTGGTCAGAAGTCTTCTGATCAGGCAAAATAGCGCCTGTCAGCACTGAATGGGGTTGGCTTGGCGCTGGGGGACAGAACGGGGCCTTTTGGAGGACGCTTTGGCATGTGGTAAAATCCACTTTTGGCAGGTCGTGCACACGAGCGTCCTCTTTCCGTACCTGTAATGGAGACAAAAACGGGTGCGATAAAGTTCTTACTTAATGCAGCCAAGGAAAGCAAGGCCAAAGAACTTACAAAATTCCAGCAGGCATGTTTGGTGGGTACAAGGGAGAGGCACCTACTCAATGGTTGCTCCTGAACTTTGAAACTCCCTCCCTAAGGAGGCAAAGATGGCTCTCTCAGTTCCCCCAAGCAAAAATATCCGATTCCAATCAGTTTTTAGGAACTGACTGCAATGGGCTTTTAATTATTTATTTTTGTTTTGTTTTTTGTAGCCTGTCTTTTAACACATTTTCAAATGGTTTTACTTCTATAGTTGTTGTTTTTTTACAATAACATATATATTTTGCTGATCTTTTTGTAAGTTTTTCATCTTTTATTTTGATATTCTGTAATCCACTTTGAGTCCCAATCATAGGCAGGATATAAATGGGTGATGATGATGGTGATGATGATGATACGACCTTTCCCTCTTCTAGAAAAATGATAGAAGACCATTCTCTAAAGCTGAGTCCCAAAGCAAAGCGAGCTAAGCAAAGTTGGTTGTTGGAGGAGAAAGAAAATACCGCTGTGGACTATGTAGTACCTGTATTCACAGGAAGGTATGTTTCTTTTTTCCAATTTTATGTTTGTTCCGTGAGGGCTGAAGGAGAAGAAGAAATAAATATGACAGTATGTCCCTTTAGCCTGTAATGGCTTTACTGCTAGAATGAACAACAAAGCAAAGCTCCTTACAACATTACTTCTACTACATGCAAACAGTTGGGCATGGAAGGGGACAAGGAAATTGAATACTGGCAGTGCTTATTCAGAAATAAATTCAACTATCCTCAGTGAGGCTTAACTTTCCAGTAAATACATATACATATAGGATGGGAGCTCATATGACTAGCAGAAAAACACTGGAAAGATAAGAATGATGTGTTCTTATGATACTGCTCTTTAGACATTTACAGAGATGGTTTCACATTTTTTTCCTTTGATAGTTTAAGCATCTTGCATACTGCCTACAAAAACAAAGCTTGTCCCAAAACAAAATACATAGCATGCATATGTGACCTGAAGAAATCTTTGTGCAGCAAAACTCAATCTAACACCTCTTTCACAATATACAAATATAGCATTTTCACACCACTTTAATGGCCATCCCATGCAATCCTGGTATTTGGAGTTGAATGAGATATTTAGAATTCTCACCAAGCTTCAAATTCCTGGATTCGATAGGATGCAGCTCTAGCAATTAAAGTTGAATAATACTGTAGTGCTATAATTGTTCATTGTGCAAACACATGCAAACTGAGCATTTCACACAAAAGGCAAATAAAAAACAAACTAAACTGCCTTGCTTTTTCTCTGTTGTAATCATGCAACTTCATCAACTTCTCCAAGGATGCATATACACTGCAGAAATAATCCAGTTTGACACCATTTTAATTGTCACAACTCAATGCTATGAAATGCTGGGAATTGTAGTTTTGTGAGAATTTTAGCCTTCTCAGTCAGACACCTCTGATGCCACAACAAACTACAAATCCCAAGATTCCATAGCATTGAGCCATGCCAATTAAAGTGGTGGCAACCTGGATTATTTCTGCAGTGCAGATACAGCCTAAAATGCTAGACTGGATGCTAATAATAAGATCTGCTGCAGAAATAACTGGGAGTTGCTGGCATGTAGTCCAATGAGTAACAGCTAAGAGTGTCTGGGCAAAATGAAGCATGGAAGAAGGGAGGCTGGTCGAAGCAAAATGGGCTTGAGTAATAAAAGCAGTTGTCACAATGACACCTTTATCAATGTGCTAGCAATCTGCATATGACCTTTCAAGGTATAATATAACACAATGTGCTTCCTTTCACCACATATTGTTTGGTACTTAAGTGAATGGCTTATGTGGAAGCATTGTCAGTGAATATTATTTCTTATTTATTTGTCTGATTTATATTCCATCTTTCTCCCAAAGTGTCATCTAAATTAGTGGATTTGCCAAGGATTTTATGGACAATTTTTACTATTTAAGCATTTGTTTCTATTGCAGTTTTGTGATTGTTGTATGCTTTCAAGTTGTTTACAACTTAGGGGTGACCCTAAAGCAAATATGTCATGGGGTTTTCTTCATCCCTTTCATTGGATTTGTTTAGAGGTGGTTTGCTTTTACCTTCCTCTGAAGCTGAGAGAATGTGACTTGCCAAAGGCCACCCAGTGGATTTCTGCGATTAAATAGAGATTCACACCTTAGTCTCCAGAGTCATTGTCCAAAACACAGACCAGCATACCAATGTGGCTGTCTTTTGAAACACTTACTGTTCTTTTTTCATTTTTGCTGCCATCGAAGCATAAATATCCAAGTGCATTGCAGCGGCATTTGCTCTTGCTGTAATGGCAGCTGGCAGAGCTAGACCACAGGACAGGCTTGCAAGACTGCAATTCTATTCAATATTTTTCATTTTGCCTCTTGCTTTTTATTGCACATGTTTTAAATATTTGAATTTGATAGGGAGTTTAATTACATTTTTAAAATAACTTTATGTAAGTTCTTTTCTATATGTTTTGTTTTTGGTTTTACTTGTTTTGTTATTTTGTAAGCTACCTTGAGTTTCATCTCTGGGGGAAAAGCAAAATAGATCAAGAAACAAATGCAATTCAAGAAAATATTCTTATTTTGGATCAAGACCTACTGACCTTAGTAGAACTAGCATCAAACCACAGACTGTCTTTCCTGCTCAGAAATTATTTCAAAGCTGGTACTTTTTAAGTTAATCTAAAAATCACCCATTTGCGAATACTGTACATCCAATATTAGTGGTGAGTTTAAGTAAACCAGTAGTAAATATCTGCACTGTAACAATACCAAGGGAAACAGAATGTAACTCTTGTATTATGTGAAAGGTATTTATTTTTAGATGTTTAATATTTAGTAATTGTTCTTGATGGCCAGGATGATATAGTGGTTTGAGTGGGTTACAGAAGGCCAGGGTTTCAATCCCTGCTCAAGCATGGAGACCCACTGGGTGACACTGGGCAAGTAACACTCTCTTAGTTTCAGAAGAAGGCAACAACCTACCTCTTCGAAATAAATCTTGCAAAGAAAACCCTATTATTGTGTCACCATAAGTTGGAGTAGACTTGAGAACATGCAATGGCAATAGTATTTATTCTTGATTTACTTCCATCCTGCTATAATCTCAGCCTTCATGGACAGGTCTTCTGTAACATGTCCCCTGGAGGTTTGCTCTGGTGTAGAAGGAAGTTAGCATTTCATGCTATGCATTGGGTGAATGTGCATCCCAGGAGGGTCTTCTGTTTGAAAAGGTGTCAAAGGCTGTTCAGTCCAAGTCTTGTTTAAATATGAAAGAGCTTAACAGGGATAAGTTGGGGCTTTGATGTTGGCCATCAGCAATTAATGCCTGGGCAGGAAACCAAGCAGACAACCAGCCAATCAACACCTGGATAGCAGACAGTAGTTAGTACTTGAACATAGTCTGTCCCAGTGTGATGAAAAGTACATTTTCCAAATTTGCATCTTTAAATATTGGCAAATTTTATGCTTATTTCTGCCCTATTTTGTCTTTCTTTGACAATGGATAAATGGTTCATTTAGCCAACTATGATCAGGCTTCAGTTTTTGTAAGAATGCTGCAAGAATCTCTGCTAGAAAGCTGAGGATTGTATATCTGAAGTTTGCAAGTAGTCATGTGCTCTGGTAGAATCCATATATTAGCTTGCCTACATGCTGAAGTTATAATGAAGCTTGACTTAACATGATACTCGAACAGCAGTGACGTTGCTTGGAAACAGATATTTCCATTGAGACTGGTACCTAAACCTTCAGGGAAGGTCAATGTACAAACAGTTCCTTTAAAATACTTTAAATATTTTGTTTTGCTTCCTAAAATATACCTAGGGGATATTAACTGAGAATATTCTGAGAACCAATTCATCCTGATTTTATTAAATTATATGGAAACTCAAAGTGTTATGCTTTTCTCCTTGAAATGCTGTCCAGCAGAATTATTCCAAGTGGTAAGGGACCAAAATGAGGTTGTCAGAGATCAAGACCGTAACACGCAGTTACTGCCTGTTATAATTTTGCTAGGCACTTAGAATAGAAAATTATACATTTTTGCTCAGAACTTGATGTGACAGCTACTGTAGAGGCTGGAGAAGGGTCCAGTGTTTAGTCTGCTCAGATTTCTTGGGATCAATTTCAGTTTGTGGAGCCTGATAATGTGGACATGATGCTTGAATTTTAAGTGCGATCCTTGCTGTTTTGGAGTGGAAGTCCCACCAAAACAGCATTTTAAAGTGTTGCATTTAGTTATTCTGAGTTTTTTTCCCAATTAAAAATACGAGGAGGGTTTGATCAAAACGTGGGGAGTAGTGAAGCTTCTAGGAGCCACACTGTCCTCCTTGGGCCACATGCTGTCTGTAGGCTACATGATTCCCACCCCTAATTTAGATACTACAAGAGTCAAGACCAATGAACATGCCTTTAAAAAATTAACTTGTTCAGGCCCTATTGTAATAATGAGACTAACAAGTGTTTCCTTGAGAGAGAGAGAAAAAAAATCTACTGTTGTTTCCTTTTTTAAAAAAATCTATACACAGGCACATTTAAGGCAGAAGCTGCAAAGTTACAATATTCTATAAAGTGTGGAATGCTATAAAAAGTCAATATCCTTTTGATCCTTAGGGCATATACATTGTTGAAACAACTGGTTCACATATATCCTTATGGTCAAATATGCATAAGTCCACTGTCTTTAGACTCCACTAGTCTTGTATTTTTGGCACCAGGGTGTTATGAAGGAGTAAAAGGGCAAAAGCAACTCCCCGACCCTTTGAGAAGACTCTGCTATAATGAATATTCTCTGTCAGTATTTTTTAGAGTGCTGAAAAGCTTATTCAAGCCATTGTCATATGTTTCTACAAGTGTGTTGGCATGACATCCATCTTTTGTGTCAGAATGGCTATGTCACAGCTATTTATTCTCTGAAAGATAATAGTCCAGACATACATGCAGTGTGCAACTTATAAATCATGCCTCAACTATTTCTACACAGTCAGCTTGCATCTTTCTGCTGGCAGCTGATTTGCCAGAGAGAGGGTGTATTTTATTTAAAAAACACACACATCAAAAGGCTATCTAGAGAGCTGAAATATTTGCTGCTCACTGTCCTGGCTGCAAGCCAACAGACCGAGTTGGGTTCAGACTTATATGAAGTTGAAGAGCTAAATTAGGAATGGTCTGACTGAATTCACTCAGCTAAATCACCCCCTTTTATGTTTCAGTCCTATATGCACACTTGCTTGGGACAAAATCCCATTGGACTCAAGTGCTGTAGCATGTAGTGCTAAACATTGATTTCCACAATAAAAATATAAATATGAACAAAGTATTAAGGAAATTAATACTTTGATTATGATTATATATATTAAAATCATGATGATAAATATTTGTATATTGTATGTTGTTTGTGTGACTTCAAGACATTTTTTACTTCTGGTGTTCAGAGGAGGTTTTCCATTGCTTTCCCCAGAGGCTGAGGAATGTGACTTGCCCAAGGTCACCCAGTGGGTTTCATGGGGTAGCTGGGAATCAAACCCTGGTCTCCAGAGTCATAGTCCAACACTCACACCACTATGCCTCATTGGCTATCATGTATTGTATACATGATACCAATGCTATAGAAATCATCATGGACATGAGTCAGACTCTATCAGATACAGAACAGGATGCAGAATGAGTACAAAATCAAATCATTTGCATGATGATTACATGGACAGGGAGTTTTAGTCAAAACTGAAATAGATATATAACTAGTATGATATTAATTTTGCATTGGATGGTTATGTTATCATACATATATGATAATACTGGTTATAGCACATATATAATTATACTAGTAGTAATGATCTGACGTAAAATACACTTGTCGTACATTGACAAGCATGGGATTGGTAATGCTGATATTGCAGAAGTAACAAGCAAAAAAGGTAATCTCATACATAGGCAGCAGAATAGAATATGTGACAAAGTATCTTCTCAAATAAGCAGCAGCCCCACTAGAGCGTCTGTGTTTTGATGGACACATCTGTGGAGTTTCACTAATAGGCAAATATCTTTTATTTTTTTACACCTCTTCTTTATTTAACAATGTTTCAACCAGTCTGAGCTTGTTATCATTTTTGTAATGTAATCCCAGAATCATTAGGGAGATAGAAGCTATGTAGTTGCATAAGAGATATGGCTGCTGCCACCATTTGTCAAAATAGCATGACATTTTAGGAAGGAGGCTGGGCTGTATTGGTCTCGAATTCCCATAAATAAGCTGAAGTAATGTGTTTGTATCCTGGAAAACATCCAGATTTGATCAGTAATGATGTTCACCCTCACATTTTCTTTGCTGAAAAATATTCTTCATTTGACTTGAAACTCAAGACTCTAGTTGGTGCGTATTATGTTTTTATTTAACTTGAAAGTGACAATTGCATTTTAAGAAATTCCACATTCAGAAATAATTCTGGATCCTAAGTTTTAAAACATCAGTAGATCCCTTAGCTGAAGAATTAGAATCAAATTACAAGGGAAGTTCAGTCAGATGTAGGATCATCATAGTGGGACTACAGTAGATTCAGCAAAGGTATTTTCCCCAGCTATTGCATTTACCTTTTACCTTAGTACAGTCCCATTCAAATTTCTTTGAAACTCACCTGCTGTACCCAACACTTAGGTATGCTCTGCAGTTAGCAGATTCCTTCTCACTATATGTTCTTTGAACTTATAAGCATCTTCTCACACCACAAAATGCCATTTTGTGTCACTATACAAAATAATATTTATGTCACATATATATCATTTTCATGGCTGCACCATTCATGGGTCTATCAAGTAAGAATATTTTATTCCCATTACCAACATATTCCTTTTATCAAAACATTTGACAAATTACTTAGCAGAGACATTTTTTTCCTGATGAGGGTCTTTCTATGTTATTCTTCCATTTTCTTCTTATCAGCAGATGCCAGGGTCTTTAATCACAACCTTCCTGTTTTACTGTAGCTTCACAGTGAGCAAGATGAAAGGTGTATCACACAAAACTCTGTGATTTTCCACCACAGTTGTTTATTTAGCTTCATTGGTGGTCCTAGTTTAGAGGAGTTCATAGGTTCAGGCACATCATATGACTCTGGGATCTCAATGAATATGACTAAGGACTTTATCACATGCAGCTTTTAAATCACCATAAAAGTTCAACAATAGCGCCTTTGGCAATGCCTATCACGTGATGATACCTCCCACTCATTGCTGTCTTGTCTTCCAATCATGGATAGCCTATGCCTTGCAATTGATGAGGAAAACCTGTCAATAAGCTCCCAATCACTCAGGGATAGTGTTAGCTCACAGGTGTTGTAAATTATCTTGTTGCAGTTCCAGGATTGTGTGGTCATATGGTGCCAGTGTCTTCTCCATTCCCTGTCCCCCTCTCCTTCACTATTCCAGAACAGCTATTTTTGTTTTGTTTTGTTTTGTTTTTTGGCTAAATCAATTAGCACAACTCCAGAATTGCATTAAAACACACACATGAAAGTCATGCTGAGTAGGGCATAGGGCAGAGAGTCGGGGTTAAGGACAAAGGTGGAAGAGAATGTGCAGGACCAGGAACACCCCGACCCTGGTCATGCTAACCAAGAGACATGTGTTAGGGAGTACTCTCAAACTGGTATATATCCTCTTCCTTCATTAATGTGATCACAGCAAGAACAGAGGTCTGGTGATAAAGTCCTATGTTATTTAATTTTCATGCCAAGAATTATACTGATAACGGATATACAGTACTATAGTAGAAATTAATATAGAATTGTACATAGTTGTTCAGTATCTTGCTCTACTGTAATTATAACAAAAGTGCTATGACTAAGGAGATTATTGCATGGATAAATAACCTGACTGCTCCGTAACGCAATACAGTTAGGTTGCAGGATGCAGGCAGGTATTATCACTCGTAATTTGCTGCCGATTCCACTAGGCAGCTGCATCCCGGTTGCAAACAGTTCAGCCATAGGAACCTCACTGTGTGATTGTGGGCAAGTCACTCTCTGCCTAAGAAGAAGGCAATGGTAAACTACCTCTGAATAAATCTTGCCAAGAAAACCCTAGGATAGGGTTGCCATAAGTCAGAGACAACTTAAGGGCACATCCATGATAGGCATACTTACTCCCATATTCCCAACAGGAAATAAAGTGTGGCATTACTTTCAGAGCCACATCACCACATAGCAAGGACACAGCCATCTGGAACTACCAGAGTCCTAATGAGGATGCACACAAATTAGATTTTGTTTTGTACCAGGAAAAAGAAAAGGGAATTTTGTTTTGAGAAATAACCCTGGAATTACAGGAGGAAGATGGAACAGCAGTAACCTCATACAAAAAGCCCCACTCTTTGCTGTTGCTATCAAACCTCTATTGCACTACATAAGTCCACTGCAAAAAAGACCTAAATTAGGATCCAACCAGTGCACAACTTTGATTAGTTGAAGACCTCCTGTTGCTTTCCTGTATTTGCCTTTCTCTGTTTCAGATTAAAATGACATTAAGGGGTTGTATATCTGAAATTTAAACTAACGTTAAATAGTAAGTGATTTAACATGTTTTTATGTTACAAAAGTATCTATCCAATGTGTGATTATTATTTTTTTATTCTTATGGTTGCAGACAAACCTATGTTAGTGGGATTACAGACACTGAAGAAGAAAGAATTAAGGAAAGTGCTGCATATGTTGCCAGAAGGAACCTTATGGCAACTGGAGAAGGAATTACTTCAGTCCATAAGGAAAAGTCATCTTCTGTAGAAGAAGAAACACATGAGAAGAAGTCAAGAAAAATAGCAATCCGAGAGACAGCTGAACGAATGTCTCTAAAGAAAACGGTATTAAATCACGTTCATCTATGTAGTGATGATGGCTCTTTTTTGGGAGGGAAAGAGGGGTAAAAGTACTGCCAACAACGGGACATGATGCTTCTGTACTTAAGCACTTTTATGATTTCAGAGGCAGCAAAAATGAAGCATGTTCTTAATTTGTTTGCTGAGATCAGTAGGACAGAAAAGTGCTTCTGTATGGCTAGAGCTAGATTATGACCATAGTTCCTTAAATTCTGATATTTAAATATATAACAGAATGATTTCTGTAGGAAATACTGTAATTTAACAGATTTAGAGGACTCCAAGGAATGTTAAAATCTCAGCATTCATCATACGAACACTTACATTGAAACATACCACAAACAGTTCTTTTCTTTATCATTATGTATATCTGTCATTTTGTATACACTGGCTATATTCATTGTCATAAAACAATGAGTGAGCCCTGTGGCATTAAAAAAATTAGCACACTGTTCTGAAGGAATACATTTTGTGCCCTAGAACAGACTTCATCAAATGAATGGATGAATCTCTGTCATTCTTTGTCACAATTAAGTCCAGGCTCAAGGCTGGAGTGGGAGAAAAATAAAAACAGCATATTGTATATACTCATGCATAAGTCTAGAAATGTTAGTCAAAAAAATTAACCCAAAAAACCTGAGTCAACTTATCCACCGCTCAATGTAAATATGATACCCCTTTCCTCCATCCAGCCATTAATGTGAGCACAAACAGTTGTAACCTGCTGGAATTTTGTAATTTATTTGGCATTGTTTTACTTTACTTCATCCTTTAGATCCTTTGTTATATACGCCTAAACACATGTCCCTAAGGTCTACCCTCAATTTATCCACAGGTCATATCAAAATCCATAATTTTGACCCCAAAACCTGCCCTCGACTGAAGTCAACTCATAGTCAAATATATACAGTAATTTTGTTTCAAATTAGATCTTTTTAAGTAGCTTGCTTTTATGCACTCTGAAGAGGAATGGGATGAAATTCTACTGCATCCCATTTTAAGCAGTGTTTATCATGTGACATAAAAATGACCAGAACACTTTGATTTAACCCCCCCCCCCCAGCCGCCTTTTTTGTATGTGGCTAAATTGATGCATCTCAATTGTCATACTATTGCCTACCCAAACCTCTGCTTCCATGTAGTCCTGTACCTATATTGCTATGGTAATGTATGGGACTGGCAAACAGGGAGATCACTTGGATTGCATAATTACTTCCATATGAACACTTCACTTTTAGTAGTTAAAATGTGATGGATACAAATATCTGCAGTGTTTGAACATAAGAGTACTGTTTGATTTTTTTTTAAGTAAAAAAAAATCTAGGACATGACAATGTCAGAGTCATACCCTCTCCCCACATGTTTTGATCTCACACAGATTGACCAAACAAGCACTGATGAAAGAATGCATTCCTACACATGTGTATGTTTGTCATTGTGAATATATATTGCCCTAGACAAAAGAATCTATCTTCTCTATCATGAAACTACAGTGTGTCTAGATGATAAATTTTAAGAGTAAATCCTTGCCTTCCAGTTAAGAGAGACAGAGGAATTTCACAGAAAACTGAATGAAGATAGCCTGCTACATGCTCCAGAATTTATTATTAAGCCTCGTTCACACACTATTTGGGAAAAACAGAATGTCAAATTTCACTGCACTGTGACTGGCTGGCCAGAACCTCGTCTTACATGGTAGGCCCACTTCTTTCTCAACATTATAAATTGTTGATTATATATGTGCATTTTAAAATAGGGAAAATAAAAATGAAGCTAGTTGTATATTTTACTGAAAGAGATAATCAAATTGATGCCCAGAAAAGTTATTCTGTCTGTTAATCATTATCTTTGTTTGTGTATGAAACCATTCACACTGCTAAACATGTTTATTTTATTTGTCATTTTGAATTTCAGGACAAGCACATATGTGATAATCTGCATCTGGTTTTTATTCTTGCTACATTGTGAAAAGGGCTTGAATATATATATATATATATATTCTTTGAAGGGTCTGTAAATTCATGTGGAAAAGACAATGGTATTCAATACAATCCAAGTATGGGAGTTGCAGTATACATATGGAGTCATCTTCCATCTCTTTGCGTATACACATTTTAAAAAAATTCAAGGATAACTTGCAACATAAAATCTAAAAAGGAATCAAAATGCCTTCCTAATGTGTCTTAATGGAGAAAGGTATATAAATTACATGCTTTACATGTGCAAACTGATGTTACATTAAATTAAATCAAATATAAATGCTATATAAATGTAGAAAGACATAAGCAGAGATTCCAAATATAATAATTTACTGAACATTGGGATTCTATTGGCTATTTAGCCAGCAATTCTAAGCATGTTTTCTTGGGAACATTGCACTTACTGAGCCTTACTTTCAACTAAACAGGCATAAATTTACACTGTATGCAGTTAGATACCATTGGAAAGAATGAAGGTTGGGCTCTGAACAGGTGTTTTGCTCTGGGATATGAAATACAATGGACCTGATCTGACAGCCTTCATTCATCCCTTGTTAAGCAAGTGTCATTCACATGCTCCAATGAAACAGCACTTGTGTGAGCATGGAGAAGTGATAAATACTGTAAATGCAAAAGCTTCTGTGGGCTCTTTCAAATAAATTATTGTATTATATTGTGAAATTAATCCTTTATTAGCATCACTAAATATCACGGGGGGGGGGGGAAGTGGAGATATAGAAGCTCTAAGTTATTTGACACCATGAACATATGCACAAAGTGTTAGCACATCATTATAGTGAGAGCCTTACAGTCCCAGATTAGCAAATGACTTGCCCCTCCTGGACTTTTGCATATCAGATTAAATGGTCTTTTATTTCTGGGACTTTTTATTTCTGGTCACAAAGGCCTAAATCCTAGAGTAGACTACTGAATAAGTGGAATTTACGCCTGTGTTAATTTAACAGGTTCCTTAGATTTAGACCAAATAATTGCTTTCCTTCTGAACCTTAACACAAAGAGGCAAAGGAATAAAGAGTATTAGAGATAACATAGACCTTGTTCGCACCAGCCTGGAAGGCCAGACTTGGGGCAGAGTTAGGGTGTCACGTCCAGATGACACATGCCCCGACTCCACCCCCAGGGTGCCATGATGCCATGCACCGCTCCACATGGCGTGTGGCATCATGGTGCCACATGATGCAATGCCAAACGAGCACCATATAGCCAGGCCGCTGTGGCTATGCTGCCTTTTTGAGGGTGCAAAGGAGCTCTACAGACTGCCCCTAAGAGACGGCCTGCAGCCGCTCCTTTGTGTGCCGGATTGGGGCTGCAGCAACCGCACACTGCAGTCCCAATCTAGCTTTTGCAGGGCACGAAAAGAAGCTGAAAAAAAAGTGGTGCCTTTTTGCGCCGCGCAAAGGGCGCCATAGCTGTGGCAGAGCAGCTATATGGCTCTCCTTCAGTGCTGCGTCATATGGATGCAGTGCCAGAAGCACCATGATGCCATGCACCATGTGGAGCGGCACGCAGCATCATGGTGCCCAGGGGTGGAGTCGGGGTGTGCATCATCTGGACACGATGCCCCAACTCCGCCCCCAGACCAGCCTTTTAGGCCAGTCTGTAGAGGACCAAAAAGGAGCTGCTTTTTTACCAAGAGTTTAGCATGTGATAAACTCCATTTTCACTTGGCCATGCGTGTCCCCTGCCCATGCCCAGAACGGCAACAAAAGTGTGTGTGATAAGTCAAAACATCCTCTTCAAAGCAAAATAGCAGAGAATTTGTTTCAGTCAGCACTAAATACTGAAATCTAGGAAGCTTATGCCATTAACAAGTAAGCCATCTTACCTCTTCCGGCTTGAATTCAGGATTCAGGATGTCCCCGGATGTTATCATACCTAAATCGGTGCCTATCTAGCCGGGATGCCACTGCTCAGATGCACCTCGGGTTGAAGACTCACTCAGCCAGCACTTTTTTAAAGTCGGGGAGTTTTTTTAAAAAGCCAAAAGTGACATCACATCAGTTCTTTGGGAGCAATTTTTGGCTATCATTTCAGGGTTTGGAAAGATGGGGGTTAAGACAAACAAATTGCTGCAATTACAGGTAATTCTTGGGTGTTTGGAGTGATTTGGGGAGTTAAAATAATCTGCAAAATTAGCATAAAGGAATTGAAGGGGTCCCTGGTGTCATGGTGTGAGGTATAGTATAGATTTCTAAGTACCAAAGTACCTAATCAAATTAATCAGGACAAAACAAATGAAGCAGCACATTTCCAATTTATTAGCTACAGTCTTGCAAAAAGGGGTGTCTCAGGCAAGTAGTCTTATCTGTCCCAAGTTTTACACAATATTTATAAGGCATTTTCTGTTGCAGTTTATCTCAATTTTCATAAGCTGATATACAAACTTTTAGAAACTCCCATTACATATGTATTTTCCACACCTTCTTCATACTACTTCATACAATGCATGTCCATTTAAATTAGTTATTATAGATTCATGGGTATGTTACTAATATTCATAAACCTCATTAGGCATGCTCAGAAGAGAAAATCTCTTGAACTCTAGTTTACCTTTTAGAAAAAGTGAAATCTATTGCAGTTAACTATAGCCTAAGCTTGTGATTTGTCCTCCAAAACTCCCACCTCTTTATTTATCTTGTTGGCCTTGTCTGTCAGCTGAAAAGAATGTGTGTTGCTTTGAAGCTTGTACACCCCAAATTGTTACAACTTCAGTGCTAGCTATTCCTTTATCTTAAACTAAAAAAAACAAAAAACATTGAGTCTGTATTCTTGGCACATTATTAAAAGATGTTTTGCAAGGGTTGAAGAATTTAAAAGGTAACCATCTTCTTATCTGGGGCCTGAGGTCCAAACACTCTTTATAGCGGATATGTGTATGTGGTGTGTATTTTAAAAACCATTCCTGTCTTTTATATGGGGCCTATCTAAAGCCTAAACTCTTAATTTTATTTCTACTTGCTTCATATATACCCCCCCACACACACACACATATCTATATATGAACATATATTTATTTGTATGTTAAATCCAAATATTCATTTTCCTCACCTGGGTGCTTGAGGGGCTTGACAAATATGGCTAGGGGCCATAGGCAGCTCAGAGGTTGGTCTCATGCAAGCATGCTTCACTGGGTTCATCATGGCGTCCCTACAAGCTTTATTAAATAGACCATGGATATACTTCACTATATGATGCAGAGGGAAAAGATGAGGAGGGTAGTCTCAGTGTTACTGTCTCTGAACTGTTCCTTGCTCCCTCCAAGGAAGAGGGCACACATCAGCATGTGGAAGATCCAAAATTGCTGTTTAAAAAGTGAAGTGCTTTTTTTCTCCTCACCTCCTTCGCTGTTTTATGCCCATACTGTAACTGTTAATTCAGTGCAAATGCTAAATAGTACAGAATCTGCTAACAGCTCCAACTCTTGGCTTTGGAATTCAGTTTAGCACCGTTTATTTTTTAACACATGCACCTTTGTGTGGGTATGCTGCTTTTCATTCTTCAAAACAGATGCTGAAGACTGATATATAAGAAGCAATGTTAGTTATGACTTGTTCTGGAAGAGCAAAAAATACATTTGGATACAGTCCACATGGTGTCACTTCATTGTTTATCAAAATGGATTGTGCCACTAATACATTACTTCTTTTTCATTCTCTTTTTTTGTTTTGTTTTTTATCAAATGGAAAAATGACATGCTTTAATGTAACAATTTCAGCTGTCACTATTTCTTGTTGCAGGAAAAATCAGTATATCAAAAGTAAGAAAATGGATCTGTTGTGTGCAATATTCAAAATTTATTTCACATGTATAGATGTTTGTATCTCCATCATATGATCTATAACTGAAATAAATCAAAATACTGTAAAATATGTTAAATGAAAACTAGCCTAATTGTAGCATAACAGCAGTATCTGCGGGCCATAAACGTTAATGAGAAAAAATATCAGCTGACCAGTTTCTCCAAAGTCTGAACAAAAGGAGAGAGTTTAATGCTGCTTAACATAATTAAGGAAGTCAGATCAGTCCTCCTGGGGAAAAATTTCCCATTATCTAGGTGCCATTACTGAGTAGGTCCTGTCTTGTGTAATCGCCTACTATACCTTAAATGATGAGGAGAAACAAAGCAGAAGGTTGTTAAGTAAATGGGCAGTTTCAAATGAGAGAGAGTAAATGAGAGTCAGGGTAGTGTCGTGCTTTGAGTATTGGACTATAGATGTAGAAATAATGCAGCTTAACATCATGGCTCCATCCTAAGGAATTGTGGGATTTGTAGTTTTGCAGTCGTAGTTTCCATTGTTAAAAAGGCAGGTCCACAGAGAGCTTTTTTCAGAGACAGGTTCATCCTGGTCATTATCAGGTCATGAGTGACAAAGGCACTCAAGTTTCTTGAAGCCAACTCCATTCTCGATCCCTTTCAGTCTGGTTTCCGCCCAAGGCATTCTACAGAGACAGCTCTCACTAAGATCTCGAATGACCTTTTACAGGCCAAGGCTAATGGCCTTTACTCTGTTCTCATTCTTCTCGATTTGTCTGCAGCCTTTGACACTGTTGATCACTGTCTCCTAATTGACATACTCTCTGACCTTGGGTTCTCAGACTCTGTTCTCAACTGGTTTAGATCTTACTTGTCTGGCAGATCTTTTGCAGTAGTTGCAGGGGGTCTGACTTCTTCTCCTGTTCCCTTATCTGTTGGAGTTCCCCAGGGCTCTGTTCTGGGTCCCCTTCTGTTTTCTCTCTACACACTGTCCTTAGGAAAACTCATCAGCTCTTTTGGTTTTTCCTACCATCTGTATGCCGATGACACCCAGCTGTATCTTTCTGCCCCTGACCTTTCTCCAAGGCTTGAACAGCAAGTCTCATCTTGCCTTACAGCTGTCTCACAGTGGATGCGCCATCGGCGTTTGAAGCTCAACATGTCCAAGACGGAGCTTCTTGTCTTTCCTCCTAAGCCCAAACTTCAACACTCCTTTTCTGTCTCTGTGGACAACATTTCCATTCAACCAGTCCAGCAAGCCCGCAGTCTTGGCTTTATCTTTGACTCTTCTCTGTCGTGTATCCCTCAGATCCAGACCACAGTCAAGGCTTGTAGATTCTTTTTGTACAATATTGCCAAAATCCAACCATATCTCTCCGCCTCTACTGCCAAGATCCTGGTCCATGCCCTAGTGATCTCACGACTGGATTACTGTAATGTCCTCCTGGCTGGGCTTCCTTTTTCTCACCTCCGTCCTTTAATCTCTATCCAGCATTCAGCTGCACACATTATCACTTCCACCCACCGCTCTGACCACATCTCTCCTGTGTTGGCATCCCTTCACTGGCTCCCTCTCCCTTTCCGCATTCAGTATAAGCTCCTGCTGTCGACATTCAAAGCCCTCCATGGACTGGCCCCTCCTTACTTATCAGACCTTCTTTCTCCTCACCTTCCCACCAGGGCCCTCCGTTCTGGTAGTCAAGGGTTCCTGTCCCAGCCCAGGATTTCCTCTGCCCCAGCCCGGATTCGCCCCTTTTCACTTGCTGCCCCTCACTCCTGGAACCTTCTTCCCCCACAAGCAAGAGCCATCACTTCATTAACCAGCTTCAAAACGGAGTTGAAAACCATCCTATTCAGAGAAGCCTTCCCAGGCATCGCATAATTGTCGCTTACTATCTGATGTTCTGTTGTTGGCTGTTTATCGATCCATTTCCTGTATTGCTATGTACTGTATATGCATTATCCTACTTGTGAGTATGTATTTTCCCTGGATAATGATTAACCTTCCATTTTGAAGCCAAGCCCTCCCTACAGTCCATCTGCCTTGGTCCAGGCCTCAGAGGTTGAGAGGAACTGCTGGACCTCTTACCCTTTCCCGTCACCACTCCCTTCTCCTTCTGTGTCATGTCTTTTTAGATTGTAAGCCTGAGGGCAGGGAACCGTCTAACTAAAAGGATTGCATGTACAGCGCTGTGTAAATTTACAGCGCTTCATAAATAAAGGTTAATAATAATAATAATAATAATAATAATAATAATAATAATAAATAATAAAGGCTAGATTCTCCTTATCCAGAATAAGATGACGCTAGCCAACCACCCAGATGGTTAACTCAGCAGCCATCTGGACATTCAAGAATTGTGATAGCTTCATCAGGTGATAGCTGACACCTCCAACCTGTCTAGATGAATTCTCAATTTGCATGTGAATACCAAAGGAGTGGGGGTGGAGGAATAGAAGTAGCTGAAAAGAAGTAGCCAAATTTAGAAGATGTCAAATTGAATGCATCCGTGACTGACATCAAGATAATATAAGAAATTAAGGTTTCACTATACTGATTGGGCTAGATGCATTATGGGCAAATCCACTGAAATAAATAGGGGTCATGGCTGGCATTCAACATGGTAGCAGCAGTCATCCATTAGCACAAAAGGACTTTCTCTCCTCACCTCCTTCCCATTCTGAAATCATCCGTATCATCTGATAATCTGATCTGCAGTGTTCTCTAGCCCTATGGTGCAGATTTTGAGGTTGTAGCCTCTGGTGTAGGAAATTGAATAATTTCCCTCCCAGTTCCACTGATGGAAGTTTTTCTGGATTCTTAATGCTGTTAGTAATGACTAACCTAAATCATACCTAAATACAACCAAATCTGGATTCAATCCATTGCTTCACTCATCTGACTTGAGTCTATCTCTAACCAGATATTTATATGAATAAATGTCTGCTGTGCATGCAGTCTCCCCCTTCCCAATTTTTCTTCTCATGTGTATTACTAGTTAGATGCTTTAAATACTCCCAATCAGCTGTTCAGAATGTGAAGCAGGTGGCTGGATTTAATCACTTAACTTTCCATTCTCAGTTGAACAACTGATAGCTGATGCCACAAGAATGTGATGCAATTTTATTGGGATTTATTAATTTGTATATTACTTTTTTCATGATTATTCATTTGCTTTGTTTCATAGGTATAAAAACAATGTTCCCATCAATGTCCATGCTCATCCTGGCAAGTATGTCATTGAAGGACGCTATGGGATGCATTCTTTGGAAATTAACAAGTAAGAGAATAGCATTTAACTTAAGTAATATTTTCTGTAGTAATTTAGAATTATATAGTAATTTTCATTATATATGTGTGCATGTGTGTGCTTCTCTGAAGGTGGTGGTATAAAGCTACCTATGTCAAATGGATGAATCTGTTGTGAGCGAATCCATTCTGGTTTTTAATCTTTCTCGGAAATTGAATCAAATTGCATAGGTTATAGTTGTATTGAGGCTTCAATTAATGGTTGTCCCCTTGGGCTAGATGTAATGGGCTCAGTCTATTTCTATTATAATAATGATTAATTCACCTGGCATTGTTGTCTATATAATATCGAGGCATGTGTTTTCCTGTAGTTTAAACCTAACTGAAGCTCTGAGTTTTAGGCTTATGGAGAAAAATGGCCAATTTCCAATTTCTTTACCCCTCTTGTCTTAATGAGTCTGGCTATGGAAAGGGGGTCCTTTCGTTAATATTTGTGTGACCTTGCATTTATACAGCTCCATAGTGGTTGTTAATACCAGTTTTCAGAAATGTTTTAATTTTTATATGTGTCATGTAATTTTGATATAAGAATGTAGGTCTGCCTAAGATTTGAGCCTTCAAAGCCACCTGAATCACAGATATTTCTCACCCTCAGACCAGCTCTCTTATTATTCTGTAGTATTGATTTTGTAAAGAATGTTATGATCGTGTCTTACTGGAACAGTTGCCACGTGCATGTTTAACCAGCAACAGATCCTCTTGGTCTAGGGACTTTCACATATTCTGATTTCCCATGACTACAGGGGCCACAAAGAAAACTGCCAATCCTGCTCAAGCTACATATTCTGGGATGCTGTTGCTAGAAGAACAAAACGTGTATATGTTTATGGGATGTAACCCTGGAAAATGTGGGAGGAAGATCTGGATTCAGTTCTCTTTTACCTACTGGGACAATAATAATTTTTCAGAGCTACTAAAATGATATTTATTTGAGTCCATTAAAAGGTGTGATTATTGTGTAATATGATCAAAGAGTTAATATACACGTGTTATTCTATAATGTTTCCATAAAAGAGATGGTGCTGTAATGAAAAGCTAGTAAAAAGTACTCTATAGGATTTAGGAACTGCAACAGTTTACATTATGTGAGCCTAGGGTGTATAGCAAGGATGGGGAAACTTTAAAACTTCAGGTGTTATGTACTTCATATCCCAGAAGATGCACCAGCATGACCAATGGGAGTTGTAAACCAGAATATCTGGGAGATCAAAAGGATCCCACTTCCAGAATACCAATTTAAATCCAATCAAATTGAGTTATTCCCAGGAAATATGCATAGGATACTTAGGATACAAAAGCTTTACTCGGTGAAAGTAAGAATACTACAGGTTTACTTGATTAATTTGATACCAGAGTAAAAGATGCCAGCTAAATCACAATACATTTAAATCACCCATACTTCTGAGTTTGACAGCAAACTAGTAATGCCAACAAAGGCAGAAAGGTAGCTTTCAGATATCTAGTTCTGGTCTTTGAACCCTTGGCAGAAAATACAAAATATTATCTAAAAAGGGTTTGTTCTCTTTATGATGTAGTTCAGTAGTGAGATGGTTGATTTTGTGTGGTAGGTAGCCCATAGTTCTAGAAACCCTTTTATTTTCATATTTCTGAGTTCCTTAAATTCACATTTTTGCACACCTCTGTTAAAATGCAATCTCAGATACATATACTGATGTAGAGTCGTATAACTTTGTTATACTTTGTTATCATGTGTAAATGTTATTTTCCTGCATTTTCCGGCATTACTGAGATTTTGTTATCTTTTCCCTCCTTCTACTACCAAAATAAGAACATCTAAAAAAGAGATGTAATTGTTGTAGAAAAAAATGTAAGCCCTTCAAATTTTTGTAGTTAGGTAGTGATACAACTCATAATACTTACATCAGTGATGGGCAACACAAAATAATAACAGCTTATTATTACATCTAACCCTATTTGACGTTATGCTGCATTTTAAGAACAGCCATATTAATTCAAAAGATCAGTGAAACATTCACCTTCATAGTGGTTTGCCTTAATGCCAAACCATGGTTTTGTGGTATAAAAAAACTCTGGATGGTGTTTTAGGTTCACATGCTCTCTCTGCTGTTTTATTTATTATTTCTTAGTTATAATGAGGTCTAAATTCCCTGAAGGTACCAGATCCCATCTAATTTTGGAAACTAAGAAGAGTCAGGCCTGGCTGGTACTTCATTGGGGGCCACCAAGGAATACCAGGTGCTGTAGGATATATTTCAAAGGAAGACAATGTTAAACCGTTAAAAATTAAAAAATCGTTACGTAAGAAAATCCTATTAAATTCATGGGGTCATAATAAATTGACAGTTGATTGAAGGTACACAAATACACACATTTAGGCCTAAATCAAATGTTATATTGCTGCTGCAACTTCAGTGCAATGGGACTTTCTTCCCTTGCCTACTACAGCCATGAAAGTTCTTTTGGTTCTGAAAAAGGAAAGATGAGAGTATGTGTCTTTGAGAGCCAGGTGTGGTCACTGGTAGAATGGGTATGGAGGTAAATGTGGTAGAGATCTGGTGAGGTGACAGAAGAAAAAGCAATCTGACTGTATAGTTCGTTATCCTGCTTTATGGGCAATCTCTCGGTCATCCCAATATGTTGTATGATAGACCTGTGGGCTTGAAATTTTCGTTGAGGAAATGAGAAAAGATCTGTCTCCCAGGATTAGATTAGGGATAAACATGTCATCCTGGCATGTACCATGCATCCTAAAGACCTGGCCATATGAAGGGGTTATTAGCTCATTTGTGTCCACCAGGATTTTCTGTACACCAGCAAGCTTAAACTGAGGAATGATACAAATAATTATGGTTAGTTGGGTAACATCACCCTAATGAGGTTTTGCATCCTGTTTTCACCAGCTTTTGAATGTGTATTTCTAAAACTGGGTGTTGTGTCAGGACAGGGATTCTCTTGGTATATTACCCACTTCACTGCCCAGAAGTCCCAAACAAATCTGAATATGGTGACCTTGCTGTTTGTTCTGGAGGAGAACAGCATGAATGTTGAGGACTTCCCATTATGATTGGTTTAGGAGACCATGGCAACCATGGGATCTCCTCAGATGTTTTTGGTTTTACACATTCAGTTGGACATACCTTTGGCTTCTTTTCTTTTTCTTTTTTTGTTCTTATGGAAATAAGGTAAGGGTAGTTTACGAATACGAGAATGTAATACATTTCCTGTGTAAAGGAAATTATTACTTCTACTGCTGAGTAGCATGGCTGTAGTGGAGCAGTGTCCTTTCAAAGCATCATGCCACTGCTTGCAGGGAGTACAACAGACTTAAAATTCAAAGGGGTGGTATAAGGTGTGAAACACCAAAAAGAGTATCCTATTTTTCCTCAGAGTAGCTCCTATTTAAGGAAAAGTTAGTTAAATAGTCCTATACATATTTAAGGAAAAGTTTACTTTGTGACTACATTATTTTTGTTATTTTGTTTTGTTTCATAGGGTTATACCCTCTAAATGATAAAGCAAGTGGAGAAGAAAGTAATATTACATAGTTTAGACTTTAAAAATATTCTTTAAAATTAACATAGGCATTAGAAGAACAAGCTGCCCATCACCACTCATGTCACATAGGCAGGCCCTAGATGAAATGAAGAAGAATTGTGTTTTCCCAATAACAAAATGTTATGTGTAGGTTGTCATGAAGATGCAACTTCCTTACTCTGAGGAAAAATTCCCACTCATCATATATTAATAACTGAATGTTTGTACACATGCACACAAATGTGGCAGGTTTAGTTTTATATATTTATTGTTTTTATGTACAGCGCTGTGCAAATCTACAGCACTATATCAATAATAATAATAATAATAATAATAATAAAGTACCTTACAGATTCTGTGAATGAACTCAGAGTTTCTCCTAAGCCTCAAGTGAGATTTTAAAAAAATGTTTTTGTGTAGCATGAAGTAGCAGAACTGATACAAAGATTGCAGGTTGCCAATAAAACATGTAAACTTTGTCTTCAGATCTCCTTATTCTCAAACGTATTTTGGTGATGGGAATTATCTGACTTTTGCGTAACTGCTTGTTGAGACAAATTTTATTAGAGAGAGTAAATTAATATTAGGAAGCCCAATTTTTTCCAGGGTCATTTGATATAGAATTGTGATTTGGATGTGAATATTTAATAATTTAATTCTGTATATTTTAAACAAAATGAATGGTAAAATTGTTGCTTCCTCAGTTATCACCCTTTTCTTCACAGAATGGAGAAGGTTAAAGCAGCTGGGTTGTATTGTATTCTCCTGCATTGCCTGCAAAATAATCTAGGTCCCCTCGTATTGTGTTAAAATCCACTCCATGGCAGTTAGCAGTAAAAGGGACCTTGCACCAGTAGTGTTCTCCTACATGATGTTTAGTATTATGCCCGATTATATACCTAAATAGTGATGTTTTGCACAATTAGTTGGAGGTTACTTAAGAGAAGGTTACTATAGCTGTAAGAGATGTTCAGAACATTTTAACCACTTACATAATCTGTTTTTGGAACTTGAGACTGAGCACAGCACCTCCCTCTTCCAACCACTTCTCTGTTTCCTTATCCATCTTTAATGTAATCTTGTAATGGCATATTTAAAAATTGGCATAGCAGGAGAAGTGACAGGAGTACAGAAACCACAAATCAATATCAGTTGTAAGTGGTTCATGTTGATGGATTCTTGAACAATGCTTGCATGGTTAATGTGGTCGGAGACAGCCCAAGGAATAGAATTTCGTGTCTATCATTGTTCACAACAGCTTTCACTAACCTATTGTCTTCTAGATATCTTTTATATAAGAACTCTAAAGATATGAAAGTTTAGACCCAATACATCTGGAAGGTACCAAGTTGGTGAAAGTATGGTTTTCACCCAAAAAGGCTGATGAGTTTTATAAGTTTTACTAAATAATTGTTTTACTGTCTGGCTTCTAAACACCCTCTAAATTCTCAACAAAGTATATCCACATATAATGTAATATTGTGACATATTCATGGCTTACAACTGAGGAAGAAACTTACAGTCACTCAGTCCAACAATTTCTACAGCATCATTATTAGGAAGGAGGTCATTATGTAAGCAGTTATAATTGCTTTTTTCGTGTTTATCTTGTTTTCCTGGTAGGTCCTAATACAACTCAGAAGGTGGGATTTGAAAATACAATTTTTCCACTTCCATTAACTAGATCATAGAACTTTTGAGTACTTACTAGTCACTAACAGTGAGGCTAAACAGGCCTTTTAGGCTGACACTGCCCTTATGCCAGACATGATTTACACTCTGTATGTGTAATGAGTTCTTTCACCAAAGCCTTCCTCTGATACAGGGCTAGGCAACCTGCGGCCCGCGGGCCGGATGCAGCCCGGTGAGGCCTTGGGATCGGCCCCAGCCTGGTCTTGCCGCTGATTGCCGCCGGGGCCTTTAGGAGGCAATTGTCTATAGAAGCCTCAGAAACATGCATTTATCTAATTTTTTAAAAAAATATTTAATTATTTATTTTTTGGCTTCGGCCCCCCAGTTGTCTGAGGGACAGCAACCTGGCCCCCAGCTCAAAAAGGTTGCCTACCCCTGCTTACATTCAGTCTTTCAATAGAGTCTTGTATTCCTGGACTGACTCTGAAATTTATTGACTTTTAATTTTTTTTTAACTATGAAGACTACTTTCTGGAAAAACTATGGGGTCATGCAGATGGGGTGAAAGGAGAGACCAGAGGCTGCTCCTACCCCAATTGGCATGGGGCCGTGGAGACCACATGGTCCCAGTCTCAATTCAGACTGCCGCCACATTCCCAAATGCGATGACAGCAAAGAGCGGACCTTCTCTACTCCTTTTCTGGCCGGTTTTTCCTAAAAGTTGGCAGTTTTAGCCCATCTGCGTCGATAAACTGTGAATAAATAAGATTGAGTTTGTGCCTATCTATCTATCTATCTAGCTATCTATTTAGATCTATCATACTAACTGACAAAACATAGGCTATCATATTTTGAACATATAATTAGAAGAGAGGACTCATTAGAAAAAACAGTAATGCTGGGAAAGGTGGAGGGAAGTAGAAGGAGATGAAGGCAGCAGGCTAGATGGATGGATTCCATTAAGGAGGTGACAGATATGAATTTGCAGAAACTAAGCAGAGCAATAGAGGATAGGAAGTCTTAGAGATATCTTAACCACAGGGTTGCTATGGATCGAGATTGATTCGAAGACAGTTAACAACAACAACAAAGGGACTTTCCTTCGCCCTTTCTCTCTCCTTAGGACAAAAGAAATGTCAGGAGGTTCTCCCTGAATGATATGCAGTTTGGCACAGTTGAGGGCATTAGGATCTGATGACAGCTCTGCTATGCACAAGTGGAAATTATTTCTGCTCACACACAAATGGTTGACTTGGCATCCAAGCTGTTAATATGTCTCTTCTTGTATTGTTTCCATGCAGTGAAAGAAAATTATTGTTTATCATTGACTTTTTTCTCTCAGTAAAAAGCACTATACATTGTCTGAAGTGAAATTTAAAATAATTTGTGAATTACAAAGTGTCTTCTGTGGTCTCTGCTTAGTCTAATATGGTGCTGACTTCTCACCAAACAGAGCTCAGGAGATTTCAATTCCTAATATAATCAGTATATTATTGATAATTAAGACTGGGATATTAGTGGACATGACAAAAGACACAGTGAAAATATAATGCTAGCACAATGCAGCATACTGTCCTGTTTCTTCATTGGGAAAAGACAACCCTGCCCTATAAACCAAACCAAATTGTTCCATGAAGAAAAATATGTCCATACAGGAAACTGCTTTAGTGGAGAAATTTGTTCCAAAGATGAAGTTTTAAGAACGTGAGGTAAGGCTGAAAGAACTAAGACAAACCCTCTTAACAGCTGCTTTTCTCATTCCTCTTTCTGTTGAACCCTTCAATAATATTCCAGCACTCTCCCCTTTTACCAGCTCTAACGACTGTGCTGTATTCCTATGACGTGATTCCTGCTACCCTTCCATAGCTCTGAAAGATGTTAGCTTACATCTTGTGTCTACTAAATAAAATTTATCAATTCTTTCACATGTGCAAAATCTGAACTCAGCTGAATAAGTACAACTCTTTTCTGTATTTTTGTTGCGTGAGTGAGCAAGACAGAATGCAAAATGTGAGGTGTTTACTTGCATGTATTAGTGTAAGAATGCTGTTGAAATGTTGGAAGTGGGGGAGTGACAATCTGCTGAAATATCCTGTAAAAGTGAATAGGCATTTTAGTTACTAGTGAGTATCCAAGCATAAATTAAAAAATGTAAAAATACATTAATAAAAATATTTATATCCATGCTGTGGATATCCATGCTATTTAATTGGACAATTGAAAACTGTCATTTTAAAAATGATATTGCCTGTTCTAGACCACATCTATTCTAAAAACATTTATCATAAGTGTACTTATTCCTTTCACTCATAAGTTCTACAATAAGCAATCAACCTTCTGGCAGCCATTTTTAATACTAACACATGTCATTTATTTGAATTTATTTGAATACATGTCATGTATGTATTCTTTAAAACATGTTTAGCAACCTTGAGCAACAATTTGCTAGTAATTTTGTGGGAGAATATTTCTTTTAAATGTATAACACAGAAAAGCATCATTCTTTTTGTGACATTGATGTTATTCTTGCTCCTCAATTCTTTTCAGATGTGATTTTGAAGACACTGCTCAATATCGTGCTTCCGCTATGAATGTCAAGGGAGAGCTGTCAGCCTATGCATCTTTGGTGGTCAAGAGTATGTTTATCACAAATGCATTCTTCAAATTGTTTTGGTATTACATGCTAAAAATTACATGCTTAAGACCACAGGACCGTTTCCAAAGACTTCTTGCCCTTTTCTTCCCTAGGATACAAGAAAGGAGAATTTGATGAAAGTTTTTTTCATGCGGGAACTGTCACACTCCCTTTGAGCTGTAAGTTAATAATTGATCAGATTCTATATGAGTAAGCCCAAGAAAGTGATTTAGTAGCATCTGGTTTTAGAAGTTTTAATTATCTCTTTTCAGGAGCCTGAGCAGTGAGAGACAGGCAGCAGAAACAGGAAACTCTTCTGTAATTTTAATGGCTAAGTTCCAAAAGTGGACATCCACTGACAGAAACAGATTTGTCTGTGCATCCTTAGTACAGTATTTTCTCGAGCTGGCTGGGAAATACTTCAGAGCAAAGTTTTGGGTAGCAAAGAGGACATGGGAAGGAGAGAAAGAAAAATGTCTGTTGCAATGCTCTATGGGAGGGGGGGAAATGGTGAAGCTGCTTCCAGGCATTTTAAACAACATGTCTTAAAATACTATCTTATGATAAGCATTTCAAATGTATTTTGGTTGTTCTTGGAAAGGACGGCTCACTTTTGTCTCTTTGTAAATAATCTTCAGTCATGCAGCTTGTGGCCTTCCATTCTGATTCTGATTTTATTCTGATAGTAGACTTTTAGGTTAAGACTAGCTAGGCAAAGTATTTTTTCACTTTTCTAATTCATTCTAGCTTTTGGCATTCTCTGGCATCTGTGCTCTACAGGGAGATTAAATTTTCTGATAATAATAAAAATCCTATAAATTGGTGTGGGAGGAAGTTAAAACCTAGTCAAATTTTGAGCCATAATGCTCTACTCCTAGTGCAATGGACCTTCCAGTAGGGCAGTAAAACAAATGGCTAGTTTTGTTGGCAGAAAATCTGTTTGCACTACATAGTCTTTCTTTCTGGGCATAGCTATCACAAGATAGCTGAAGACAGAGAAAATCACATATTGTACGCAGTTTAAAAAGCAGGAAACATGCATCCCAAGTTAGGTTTCACCAAAAGAATTACAGTTTGAATTTGCAGATCAGAGAAAGGATAACCAAACTTCTTTTTAGAATTTAGCCACTGCATTTGGGCGTTTAACCAATCACTATAAAGTCACTTCAAGTTCTGTATTTTTTGTGCAAACTGGAGAGGGATTACTGATATAAAAGCCATTTAGGTGCAGAACATATTAGTGCTCACAAGGCTTTAGGCAGAAAGTAGGAAATTCACCTGACATATTCGTGGGACACTTGGACATGAGTGCTACTTAAAAGATCAGGTTAGAAAAGGGTTGAATATGATTTTAGGCTTCTGCTATTTGGTTGTGAACATTTCTCCTACAATGAATGTGCCTATCTGTGTATGCCTATGTTTCTGTTGTTGTTGTTGTGTTCCTTCACATCATTTCTGACATAAGGCAATCCTAAGATGACCCTATCATGGGGTTTTCTTGGCAAGATTTGTTCAGAGGAGGCTTGCCACTGCTTCCCCTGAGGCTGAGAACATATGACTTTCCCAAGGTCAACCAGTAGGTTCTATGGCCAATCTGGGAATCGAACCCTGGTCTCACGGTCATGGTCAAACATTCAAACCACTAGTGGTGTCCCCATGCCTAGTGTCACCTGGTGTGTGGGGGGCCTGCCGGGGGGATGATGGCGGCTGAAAAAGTGTGCTTGCTTTGCTCCCCTGCTGTGGCAGCCTCCTCCTGAGGAGAGAGCCGGTGCCATGGCAGAGCCTGGCGAGATGTGCTTGCCCTTCACCTTCACTGCAGCAGTGATTTCCTCCTGAGGAGAGAGCTGCCACCACAACAAAGCTGGGAAGGAGAATTCACCCCTTCTCATCCTGGGGGGCCCAACCAAGTGTCACCCCTCTTCTGAGGTATCACCTGGTGCAGGATGAACCCCCCACACTCCCTTAGTGATGCCACTGGGCTTTTAATCTGTTTTTTGTTATTATTGCTAGCCTCTTTGAGCACCTTATTTGTCAGAAATGTAGAATATAGATTTAATGAATAAGCGACTCTCATTGGTAGATGATCTTTTGATTGAAGAAAAACAATATCAGAAATACATTGGAAGGATGCAGCTTTGGTGAAGGTAAAAGGCATAAGCATGTTTTCTTTTTCTTACAGATGGTGTTACTCCACATGGCTATGCTTCCAGGTTTGAGATCCATTTTGTGGATACATTTGAAGTTTCCTTTGGAAGAGAAGGTGAAACAATGAGTCTGGGCTGTACAGTTATCATTCATCCTGACATTAAGCGTTTCCAGCCAGAAATCCAGTGGTACAAGAATGGTGAGTATGTGTGGCAAGACCAACTTTTTACTTAGAGCATTCATGTATGCATAGCCCGTTTCTGCGCTTATGCATTGTAGAGAAACATTGTGAAAAAGCCTGTGAAGGGAGATGAAATGAGGTATGGCTGACTCCTACCCAAATACTGCCCTTTGTATTCTCAAACTTCATTGCCCAAACCCACTCTGACTCCACAGTCATCACCATCCACTGTGCAGGTACAAGATCTTTGCTCTCACTGAACACATGCCACAAGTTGATGCATGGAGACTGTATACAATAAATGACTGCATGCCTCTGCCAAAAATACTCCATATACTCTCATTGTTAATAATAATAATAATAATAATAATAATAATAATAATTTATGCGGTCACAGATCCATCAAAACTAATAAAATATATAATAACAGTTAAAAATTAAAAATTACAGAATATACTTTAAAAGCCAAATTAATTTTGTGAAACGGGGGAAAGAATTTACTTGCGTGTTCTTTGTGCAGAAAAAAAAACTTAGCCACTATCTCTGTAATGGACTAGTTTGTATTCTGTAGGACTGTGATAGTGAACCTATGGCACGCGTGCCAGAGATGGCATGGAAAGCCATTTTCCCGGGCATGCAGAGGGCAGGGAGGAGGAGGAAGAGGCATGCGCCTGTTCCTCCTGCTTCTTGGCCATCCCAAGCCTTCAGCTGCATCTCTGGAGGCAGCTGAATCCCAGGGCTGGTGTGGGAGAAGGAGGAGGAAGAGGCATTCGCCTGTTCCTCCACTTTCCAGACCCTCCCTGGGCTTCAGCTGCCTCACTAGAGGCAAGTGAATGCTGGGAATGGCACAGGGGGAGGAGGAGAAAGAGGTGCATGCCTATTCCTCCTACTCCCATGCCCTCCCCGGCCTTCAGCTGCCTCTCTGGAGGCAGCTGAAGGCTGGAGATAGCACAGGGGAAGGAGAAGGAAGAGGCACATAACACCCAGTACCAGAAGGCCTTTTGGTTTGGACATTTGGTCCCTAAAAGATTCATCATCACTACTGTAGGAGATGTTTCAAGTGCCAGTCCAAGCTCCTGTTAACTGACATCTACATATGAAAGAAGAATAGGATATAAAGTTTATATGTACAGCTGTCACTTGGGGCTTGTCTACATTGGTCCAAAATCCTGGACTTGCCCCCACTGGTGTCCTGGGACATGCTGTCGCCCCTTGTGGGAGGCAGAGCTACTGAGCAAGACAGGGGCAGGGCTTCCAACCTGGAAGGGACGGGCCTCTACGAGTAGGTACACCCTGCCCCTCCTTGTCGCTGCTCAATTTTCCACAGGAGAACTGGGCTGCAGAAGGAGCCAGACCGGCTGTGTGCACCACCCTGCCCCTCCTTGCTGCAGCCTGGTTCTCCCCTGAGGAAAACTGAGCCGTGGAAAGGAGGGGCATTGAAAGGAGGGGCATTCAACCCGACTCCTAGCTGTGGTGCCCCTCGCACTCCCACTTGCTGCTGCTCAGTTTTCCTCAGGGGAGAACTGGGCCATGGCAAGGAGGGGTGAGGTGCATGTACTCAGCCCAGCTCCTTGCTGTGGCCTGATTCTCCCAAGGCAAACTGAGCTGTGACAAGGAGGCGGGCCTAGTGCGCACACACACCCTACTCGTTGTGGCAAGGAGGCGTGGGGGCATGTATGCTTGGCCCAGCTCCTTGCTGCAGCCTGGTTTTCTCAAGGAAAACTGAGCTGTGCCAAGGAGAGGCAATGCAGGGGGCCCTGACCAGGTGTCAGCCCCCTTTGGGGTATCACCCGGCGCAGTTGGCAGCCCCCACATCCCTCCAGTAATGCTATTATCGCCCCCTATCTACTATGATCTGTTTACATGACACAAGACCAGTTCTGTAGTGAGTCTTCTTCTTTGGTGTGGTAATCTGAATTAAAATAAGTTCTTTTTTATTCTGGAGTTCTCTGTAAAATGTTTTCTTGGCTGTTGCTATGATAGGACTTGATTTGGGTGGAGCCCTTCCATGTGATCGACCCCCCCTTCTTGATAGCATGGCTGGATGCCTCCTAGGGTTCTGCTGGGTGGGGTGCTTGGTTAGGGTGGCAATGGCAGCAGAGGACTAATCGGAGGAGGCAATAACAACATGGTCCAATTTACATGCAGGCTGTGGAACTGTGCAGACATGTGTGTTAGATCACTTCATTAACAATCGGCGTAGCTCTAATGTGTTGGATCTGGAGCAAATACTCCAGCCTGTGCGTAGAATATTTGTGCTGGTGCAGTCAAGCCTTTGATCAAGGAAATCTAATTGATTAATTGTGATTCACTGGTGTAGCAGTTTGTGTGTTGGACTATGACTCTGGAGAACAGGGTTCAATTCCCAGCTCAGCCATGAAAACCCACTGCATTATCTTGGGCAAGTTACACTCTCTTACCCTCAGAGGGAGGCAAAGGCAAATCTCCTCTGAACAAATCTTGCTGAGAAAACCCTGTGATAGATTCACCTTAAGGTCAGCATAAGTCGGAAGCAACTTGAAGGTACATGGTAACAACATCAAAGTCAAGCCCTTGATCAAGGAAACCTAACTGATTAATTGTGACTAATTATATGAGGCATATTTAATTAGCTATAAATCCCTAAGTCTATATATAATCGTACATGAATACAAAACTAGTTTTTGAGAAAGGTGCATTGTTTCTTTGTTTTCAGATGATGTATGCATGAACTACAGAAAGCAAAAGAGACATTTCCTCTCATGTATGAAAGAAGGGAGAAAGCCTCCTGTTACATGCTAATGGTTATCCAAATGAATTAACAAATTTATACTAATGCCATTCCCAGCTGAATCAGTCCAACATGACATCCTTGTTCATATTTATGTACAGTACTGGAGTGTTGTTTTTTAAGTAGCATGTTGCCACTGGTTCTTACTTTTTAAAAAGCACCACTGTTTGCTTTAAAAAAGGATTACAGGAGTCAGTGTGATGTAATGGTTTGAGTGTAGGATTAGAAGTCTGGGAAACCAGAATTTTCATATCTGCTCAGCCATGGAAGCCCACTGGGTGATCATGAGCATGTAACACTCACTCAGTTTTAGAGAAATGCAATGGCAAATCTTCTCTGAACAAATCTTTCCAAGAACACCCTATGACAAGGTTGCCATAAGTTAGAATTGACTTCAAGGCACATACCAATAACAGCACATTAATAGCAACTTGCTTTTTATTTATATTATTATTGTTGTTGCTATATTTTATTGTATACTTAGAAATAAAATGGACAAAAATGCCCCCCCCCAAAAACCCCATCATTATAGAAGTACATAGTAAAGATTATTCATTACCTGGAAGGGCATTACTGGTCATTAGGAGCCTTTAAATTTCAACAGTTACACATGCATAAAAGATTCTGTTTTGCTTCATCTCTTTCACTTGCAGGAGTTTTGATTACTCCATCAAAATGGGTCCAGATGCATTGGAGTGGAGAAAGAGCTACACTGACTCTGACTCATTCTAACAAAGAGGATGAAGGTCTTTACACCCTTCGTGTGGTGATGGGAGACTACTATGAACAGTATAGTGCTTATGTTTTTGTTCGAGGTAAGATTTAGTGGTAGTGGTGATGGTGGTTAAAACTTTCAGTAACATATATATGCACACATCTGAATGCATTAGCCTGAACACCCATACACAATATAAGCAATATGTTTTAATGTTTTGTTGAAAATAAGTTTTATTTTGCTAGACTGTGAAGATTATCACATGAGGGGAAAAGTGGGGAGTAAAAGGGAGAGACCGTGAAAGTAGTGTGATTGTGCCCAACCTTTTCAGATGATGTTGTCCTCATCCGGGACTGCTCTTGTGAAGAACCTGTCATGCTCTAGCAACAATTCAGTCACAGGGAACTACCGTGAATTAGTTTCCAACAGCCAGATTGAAGTGCGATTGAGCAGGTGCGAAAAGCAATCACACTTCAACTGCGATGTTGTGGGGGCATCCGGGGACATTTACCTACACTACAGATGCAGTGGATGATGGGACTCTTCCCAGCAGCCAGTTGCAAACAGCCCCTGCAACTATACTTGGTCCTGGTCGCATTGGCAAGATTTCTTCAACTGGAGGGGAAAAAACAAGCTACTGAGGACTTTAAACAATATGCTCTCAAAAGGGTCCTTTTTGTTGTTTTGTTTTGTTGTTTTGTTTGTTTGTTTTTTGGCAGATCAGCACTTTTCCAGACTTCCGCTCTATGTTGTTCCTCACCTTGTCATTTTCTTTCTGCCTGGGAGACACACACACACACATACACACAGAGGGACACACAACCTGGCACCTTCTCTCTACCCCTCAGATTCCCTTAAATGAAGACTGGGAAATTGTGACACTGCTCCTGTAAAGACCTATGGGGCGAGGAGGAGGAGGAGGAGGAGGAGGAGATCCTCTCCACCCCCAAATATCATGCTGCACTTATTTGATCTCATTTTTTTCTGTCATTTTATTCTGTGCTTGATGGAAACATTAATGTCAGGCATGCGCTGTCATGCCAAAACACCACATGCACAAGACGATCACCCACATTGTACAAGCGATTCATTCATACATTTTCATTCTTGCGAAATTGTGTGACAGTGTGAAAATAACTAGCAGTATAGCACTTCTGTTGCACTTCCCTCCAAAAGCACAATTGTGGCTGAATTGGCCTTGGTGTGATAATCTCCTATGAGTAAGAGTCTTATTGCATGAGAAAAGAAAGCTGAAACAGAGTGGGAGAGTAGTGGCTTTCTCCATGCCTCTCTGCATGCCATTGTAACACGTCCGTTATCTTCCTGAAGGAGATAAATGTAAAAGTGTGCCTTTTGTCATGCTGGAAAAATCTGTTCAACAAAAGGCATGCTTTTACAACCATCTTCCTTGGGAAGAAAATGGAAATGTTAAGACAGCATGCAGAGAGACACAGAGAAAGCCATGGCTTTTCCACCCCATTTTGGCTTTCTTTTCTCATGTGATAAGGCACTTAGTGGTAGTGGAAATACTAAGCATGAAAGTACACTGTAGGAAAAGGAATTGGGTAAGATAAAGGAGAATAATTTCTTATACTTCTCATAAGAATCTTCAATATATAGGATAGGAAATTAGTGAAAAGGCTGTAAAAAGATGACATAAAATATTGTAGTCAGTACTAATCTTCCTCGTGCCTTAAAATTATCGTATTCTCCTTCTAAAAAAATTATGCAGATTTGTGGGAGAAACTGTCTACTCACTAGTCAAGAAAAGCTTTATTGCTGTTTTTTTAAGTATACAGACACTCAGTGGAATAAAAAGACAGGAGAAAGTCTACAGCTAACACCTAGTATAGAGGTTTAGTCATGCAGTCCTATACATGACTACTTGAAAGAAAAGATCCATTGAATTCAGTAAAATTTATTCAGGTAAGTGTGCAAAGGACTGCATTCTAATTTGTTTTGTTTACAATTAAGAGGTACAAAGGTTAAGCATTTTGAAAACTGAGAACACTGATGCTTTCTAACGTGAAGGGGAAAGGTTTTATAAAGCTCTAATAGAATTCTCATGGGTTATTTGAGCAATTTTTGCTGATTTAGTTGCACCTGTTTTTGTGATACCACAAATAACCACCCCCTGGGATTTTTTTCAATAATTTGTGATCATGCCCACTGTGGTCTTGGTCCACAAGCGGACTGTTATCTGCATTTCCCTACATTCTGCTGAACAGGGCAAAGTGGCGCCATTCTGGGCTTAGTCAGAGAGCCAAGAATTTGGGTTGGCATTACTCTCTTCAGCTGCCTTCAGCAGCTGGGACTGATTTTAGAGTCACTTCATGAACCAGTGAAATGTGATGATACCAACACTTGTTCAAGAGACATTCAAGCACTTGTTGAGGATACTTTCTCTCCAAGAGAAATTACATTCATTGTTGAAAATTCTAAAAACAAAACAATTAAAGGAAATGAAAGCAAATATTAGTTATCCCACCCAACACCATCCTGTGCATGCTTACTTTGACATTAGTCTCACTGTATATATAGCATTTGCACCTATAAATTTAAATTAGAATTTCAAACAAATAGTGCATTTTGCCTCCAGGAGATGATAATTCTGTATGGATTCTGGTATATTTGATCTTACTGTGGTTATTGCATGTTACAAGGCACAGGTCTCATCCATATGTTTGTGTCATAATATTAATATTGGGAGAAGGGAATGTTTCAAGGAGAATATTAGTCGGCAGAAAGGACCTTTATCTTTCTTTGCAATTTTACCATTTTCTATCATGGAAATATTATAGTAGGAACAGTTGAAATTGTTTAATTATTTTCATTTTTTTAAAAAGCTATCTACACATGCACAATTATTTTAAAAAGCATGATATATATACAGTCCTGACCAGCCATTTCTCCTAATGTATGGATTTCTGTACATGATTTTCTCTGCTGTATGACTTCTCATATCCATTTTTGAATACATTGTAAAATATAGGTAAAAGTAAAAATTGCAAGGTAATTTTTTCAGGTCTCCACTTTCATTCTGAAAGTGCAAATGAAGTTGTTTGTAATGTAATGCAAACTAAACAAATTTCTCCCTAATCCCTAGATTTACAAAACTATTAGAAAGAAAAAATTTCCTCCCCTGCCATATTCCATTTCACAGCATTTGACCCACCAGCCACTCTGGATTAGGGAGACAATACCATGAGAGACAGTGTAATACAGTGATTAGAGTGCTAAAGCAGGACTGAGAAAATCCAGGTTCAAATCCCCACCTGGTCATAAAGCTTATTGTGCAATTTTGGACACACCATTATTAGTAAGACTAATCTATCTTGCATGTTTACAGTACAGTAATGATTAAATTAGTATGTGATGCTGCTTTTCTCTATAAGCCTTAATGAGGCTATGCTTTTAGTGCTTCTACCATTCAGTCAATATTCTTTATTTTTAAAACTATTGATTATTTAAAATTATACCAACAGTGCTTCCAATTTTGATGCTCGCAGAGACATATTTTGCCATATTTAAAACTAGTCATTACTGGTTGCTCAGCTTTGTAAAACATGTTTCTCCCTCCATATAGATGCTGATGCAGATATGCCAGGAGCCCCTGGTTCTCCACTGGATGTGAAATGCCTGGATGCTAACAAGGATTATGTCATCATCTCTTGGAAACAGCCAGCTATTGATGGTGGAAGTCCCATCTTGGGATACTTCATTGATAAGTCAGTATTTACACCATGCTGCAATTACAACTAATCTCCATGACAATGTGACCTTAAACATCTCTTATTCTGGAAAAATATCTATCTTCTTTCCTGATGTCTTGTCAAGTGGTGGGCAGACTGCAGGTCTGTGAAATCTATTCTTAAAACAACACAGAAATCTACAAACCAGAACTGGGTGGAAAAGCAATGGAATTCTGGGATGAGGGATTTGTTTTGTGTTGTTGTTGTTTGATGTTGTGTACCTTAAAGTGGTTTCTGACCCTAAGGCCACCCTATCATGGGTTTTTAATAATAATAATAATAATAATAATAATAATAATAATAATAGTGATGATGATGATGATGATGATAATATTACTGTGTTTAACAATGGGGTGTCTAAAATCGTTCCTTATGTACTGCAATGTACAAATTGATTTAATCCTGTAGGTCCAAATATGAGTGTATCTGCACTAAAGAGTTATAGAACCTTGATACCAGTTTATGTATCATGGCTCCATCCTACAGAATCCTGAGATTTGTAGTGTGATGAGTTGCTTAGAACTCTTCGCTTGAGAGCTGTACTCTTTTAAAGCAGTCCATTAGCAGAGAATTCCATGTACCTTAGCTTACCAAACTGCAAATGCCAGGATGAAGTCATGACAGAGTGGTATCAAAGTGATAAACCATGCACTCTATACACACTCTTAATTAACTTATGAAATTCACTGTCATGTGATCTGGTGATAGATTGAAAAAAAGATAAGAAGGAGGAGATGTCCATCAGTAATTATCAGCTCTGGTAAAGGCGGTATCAAACTGCAATAACTGAATAATGGAGATACATTCCTACATTCTGCCTACCCTTGGTCAAGTTAACTTATGGTCAGAAGTGAGTTTTTGCAAATACTGCTGTGGCACGCTCATAAAAATGTCAAGAAACTACTGTATGCTTAATAATAACATGTTTGATACTTTTTCCTCTGTGTGCTCATTCTTTGTGTAAATATCGAAGCAAAGCACTACGCTCAAGTAGGGCTCTCTTTGCATAATTGCCCTTTCTCACATTCTTGGCTCTATGTGTAGAAACCAGGCCTGTGCTACTGAAATAATCTTCTTCTTTTCTCCATGCTTAAAATGTAGTTGTGGAGAAGAAAGTATGAAAATTGCAATGTCACAATATTTATAAACTTGAATGCACAAAATTTTATTTAGGTAATCTGAGGGAACTGGCTGATTTTAAAAATGAGAAAGACCCAGTTCCTGTTCTTTCCAATTTTATATTGGAAATGGACACAGATTTTGTTTATCCCAGAATATTTTCAGATAGCTCCCAGTACAATCAGAAAATTTTTATGCCATCTCCCCCATGTCAGTTTGTTTTAACTCAATATATTTCAGAGGGAGGAACTGCTAAAACCACCTCTCAGTATTCTTTGCCTTAAAAAAATCCTGTGAAATTCATGGGGTCACCACAAGTTGACAGGCACCTTGGAGGCCCGTACACACACACAAAATCAGAAAGCACAATAACAAAATTTAGGACTTTTCCACCAGTCTGGATGTGCCCAGTGAGAGCCACTTCAAACATGAATGCTCAGAAGCCTAATTTGCAGAAGAAAGGGACAGAGGGGCTTGACAGACCAGCATTATACTCCGGCATAAGGATGGTGTCAAGGTGTGGTGTATGCACGCTGCCCACCCCAACTCTGCCAGCGTATCTCTGGATATGAGTTGTGTCAAAGAGGTGTGCTACAGTCAACACTGCATGAGAATGTAGCTGGAGATATTTGGGTGTATATTCAGAATTTACCTGAGTTAGTAAAAAGGTTTTTCTTTTCCTCTCCTCATCCTCAGATGTGAAGTTGGCACTACTCGCTGGTCCCAGTGCAATGAAACTCCAGTGAAGTTTGCACGCTTTCCTGTCACAGGCTTAATAGAAGGACGCTCCTATGTATTCCGAGTCCGAGCTGTGAACAATGCTGGAATAAGCATACCATCTCGTGTTTCAGAGCCTGTGGCAGCACTAGATCCTGCTGATAGGGCTAGGCTTAGAAGTAAGCACCTTTATAATAGATTTCCTCAAGATGTTTTAATCTTTAATTTTGGAAAGATAAGCAAGGTGAAAGTGCAAGAACTTTCCAGTAGAGGGAGTAGCCATAAAGCAAACCCTTCATCATTCAAAGTTGGATTTGTTAACAATGATAACAAAAAAACTCTTGTTATGTTTCTCATTATTCACCGCTGCTTGGATATCTTCACTTGAAATATCCAGCATAGGAACCAGAACTGGAATAGTCTCCATGATGAAGCTTAAACAAATCATTTCATGCTGAGAAGGAACACATTTTCAATAAGATGTTTATGTTGTGATATACTTAGAATAATGTTTTAGCCATCCCCATTGATTATCTTGTCTCAAACCACTCCTGACAGATAGGCTGTCAATATCTTAGCATCATACTCAAAAGAATCTTTCTAACTGTGATAATGGAATTTGTCTGAATAATTAATGTGTCTCTTAAGGATCTATATCATGCTGGAGCTCTAACCTAAAATTAGATTAGAAATTATCTCTGTCTTTTTGGCCTGGTTAGGATTGATATAGTGCTAGAGAATTCTCTGTGAATTTTCATATGTTCAAAGACTTTTACAAGATCCCAAGGGAATCGTTTTCTCTATTGTTTTTGGCCTCTCCCCCCTTCAAAAAAAAATCTAGTTGTGATACACAAGGTTCACTGTTCATTTTTATGGGAATAAGATTGCCAGGTCAGGATAGTGTTATGCCCTGAGATTTCAGCACCAAAACATCAGACCAGAGACCACCCATTGTGATGTCACAGGAAACAGGTCCTGGTAATGTTATAGGGTCAATACATGGTGATCTTATAAAGCACAATGTCTAAAGCATCAGTCACAGTTACATAAAATATGTTACTCCAAGAAAAAATACCAAGTCTAATACATAAGGAAAATATATATATTTACAGACTTCTCAGGGCAGTGCCTGAAGGAAGTAGGTCCTTAGATCACAGAACCAGTTGAAATGTATATTGAAAAAGTATATGCTCACATGTGGAACCTTAAAACTTGAATTCAGTTTTGTAAATACTATAAACGTAATTCTAATGGACAATAGAGTTTGCTGACAGCCATCAGATGTAGTAATCCACTTGCACAGTCGACCCTTAGTATCCACGGGTATTCTGTCTCAGACTCCCCCTGTCAATACAAAAAAACATAGGAACTCAAGTCCTATGGTTTTCAATGACACCACATGCAGCCTTTAGAGATAAATATCTGCTATCTGCGAATGTTTACATTTGCAGATGGCAAGTCTGTGGTTGGGGCGGGAAGGCAGTACAATTCAGCACATTCTGTTTTATTTATTGAAATACTGCTTCCATAGTCCTTTGTTAATATAGAATGTTTCAGATATAATTGCATTGCTTTGTTAGATAAGCCCTAGTCTGGTTGAACTCTGCTTCTGTTTCAGGTCACCCTTCTGCCCCCTGGACTGGACAGATTATTGTCACTGAGGAGGAGCCTACAGGTAAATTCCATGTTTTTATGAAAGCAGCTTGGTCTGCATTCTTTGTTACATTTGTTTGTTTTTAGACTTTGTTTGTGTTGCTGGTTTCAAATATTTTTTGGGGTGGCTTCCCTCATGAATATTTATTAGTTTTGTGTGATGACTGATTATTCTGTAGCTGTTTAAACTAATTATGAATATTGAATTTATACTAATGATGACTATTGAATTTTGACGATTGAATACTGAGTTTTGTAGCAGATTGTATGCCTCTATGTTAACAGACACCATTTGTGGAAATCATTTAGGGCTGGAATGATTTGATTAATTTTTTAAAAACTGTACATAAAGCAAGTGAAGGACGAAACAGACTGCCTCAAAGAGGCGGCTTGAAGACACCCCTGAGAAAGCTAGATTAGGGCCATGGCAACCGCACACTGCAGCCCCAATCTGCCCTTTTGCTGGCCCAAAAATAAATGGTAAATAGCTGCTCCTTTCTGCGCTGGCAAAAAGTCTGCTTTTTCACCTCACAACAGATGGAAGCCAGCTTTCAGGTGCTCCGGTAGCATGTGGCATGTAAATGCCATGCCACCAGAGTGCCCAGAAGCTGGCTCACATGTGGGCAGCCAGGCATTGTGAATCTGGGTTCCAGGTGGCTTCAGAGCATGCAGCGTCAAAATGCCATTCTCTGAAGCCACCCAGATGGTGACACAAAGGGGCGGTCTGTTTCGCCCCTTAAGTTCCCTAAACCTGTCTGGAGTATAATAAGGTGCTGACAGAACATCTTCCACCAGCACAGCCAGAAGGAGAGTGCTGCTCCTCTCCTGTGTAGCATCCAAAGAGTCTTTTTTTTTTCAACAGGAAGAGATCCAGTTGTTGACTTCTATATCACTTCCAGCAGAAAAATAATCCTTTCCTGGGCCTAAAACAGACCACAGGGGACTAAAAGTTTAGTGAAAATGCACACTACACACTTTAGGGAGTGTTTGCAGGCATTTTGAGGGGATATTCCCCACCCCACATTTTGCAGGGGTAATAATGGGCAGCCTTCCAGGGACCCTTATGAGATGGCCCCCTAATCCCTGACAGTTGACCACCCCAAATTAGATGTGTATTCTGGGATAAAAAAAACTAATAATGAGGAAGTCCATATTTATGTAGTTCAGTGATCTTGCATTATCCTTTTCCCCAAACCATTGTAATTGGAGAGTGCTGGTGAGATTTTTCCCTGGGCTGGAAGTTGGAGTTCGTTAGTGAGCAACCTTCCTCCTCTCCCCCATCAACATACCATGCATTATGTGGTGCTGTTGGAGCCGCACTGTCTGGATTTGTTGAAATTGTCATTTTCACCGGTTGGTCCAAATGCCTCTGAATCTGTACCAAACTATTCCAGATATGAATTGAACTAAGCCAATCAAATTCAGATCTGATGTGAACTGGTTCAAAATTCAAGTTTTGTCTGATTACAGAGCCCTAAATTTTATCTGCCAACCTCAGGTTGCTTGGCATCACAGAAACAAGCCTTACTAATAGTTAAAAGGCTTACCTACTGCATGTCTCTATTGTAGCTTTGGCTTAGTAATGTCAAATATTATAAATACCTTTTTTCCTTCACTCTTATTTTATACAGAAGGCATTGTTCCTGGATCACCTTTGGACCTTCATGTTACAGAAGCCACAAAGAACTATATTGTACTTAGCTGGAAACCTCCATATGAACGGGGTCATGAGGGTGTCATGTACTTTGTTGAGAAGGTAAAACCAAATTTACCTTACATTAATTTCCCCTTAGGTCCTTTTTTCTTCTCAGAATAAGAGCTTCAGCCTGCTGTATTTCTTATTTTGAACTATGTTTATTCCACAGCAAGTACAAAAATCATCAGATAATGTTCACTGCAATGAAGAATGAAGATTGCAGTGAACAGACAAGAAAGAACTGAATGGGTAGCAAGGACCTCCAAAGTAACCTCTCCCCCTGCACACACAATATTTTCATTTACTTACATTTACTTTTGTCATGAGCTGTTTATTTTGTGCAATACAGAGGATTCAGCTATAATTACAGTCTATAAAAATAAGAATTGTCAACAAATGAATAAGCTAATTGATTCTATTCTGGGAGACATCACATTAATTCTTCCAATTTGTAATTATTTTCTCCAATATATGTTACCTAATATTAAAGTATTAACTGTCTTGAGACAGGACTCAAGACAATTTGGAGGGAAAGGCAGAAAAAGTGATTGATTTTAGTAATTTTAGTAGTGTTAGACCCTGAGAGCTCTGTCAGTTGGCAGAAGATGCCTTCTCCACCTGGTTTTCCCAACTGCACTCTTTGGCTGCATCCACACTGAGAAATAATCCAGTTTGACACCACTTCAAGTATGCCATGGCTCAATGCTATGGAATTGTGGGAACTGTCATTTCTTATGGCACCAGAACACTCTGATAGAGAAGGCTAAATATCTCATAAAACTACAATTTCCAGAATCCCACAGCATTGAGCCAAGACAAAGTGACATCAGACTAGATTAATTTTGCAATGTGGCTGTAGTCTCCGTTTCCCCCAAAAGTTGCACCTGACAATGAGGGGACCTTCTTTGCTCTGCTCTCAGGTGATGCTTGTTATTGATTTGGTCTGAGTTCTCCCTTACCTATCAGCTTCCTCCATTCTACCAATCCCATTTGGGAGGAAACACAAATCACAAGGACTGATTTTGGGGGGAATACATGGAAGAAGTAGAAGAAGAAGCTGACAGGAAAGTACCTTTACAGAAACTCCTTTCTACCTGCAAATGTCAGATTCCAACCCTCTTTCCTTCTTCTTCATATTTATAAAATTTGACAAGATTTGATTAATGTCTACTTGCCTGCTTACTATCTTTTTAACTAACTCCATTATTCTGTAGCTTGTATAAATCTGTACAATAATGTTGATCATTCTTGTTGTTGGTAACAACATATTATTCAGCAATTTAATTAAGGTAATAGTAGTAGTTCACAACTCTAGGGTGACAATTATATCTTTTTTCATTTCGATACTTTGCCTTCCCCACAACTTTCTTTTCTTACAATCCCAAGAGACAAGGAGAGGCAATGCTGTGGTTGCACAATTCCATTACCTACTTTCAGACATGTGTAAACAAATTAGACTTACTTTATTTTCGCAAAATAAGATATAGCTAAGAGAATACTAGAAACAAGAAGAGCGTTAATCACCCAAAATATGGACATTTTTGCTGCATTTGGCTAAAAGCAAGTTTGGCTCTCTTCAGACAGAACCTTCAGACACCATCACAAAATGGTACTCCTTTTTAGTTTAGTCATGAACCATCATGAAGCACTGTGACAGAATGATTTGCTTGCTTTTTGCTGGACAGCTGCACAGTTCCTTGCTGTGAGAGTTCTCTTTTGTCCAGTTTTAACATTTTGATTTTAGTGTGTTGCAGGAACTGAAAACTGGCAAAGAGTGAACACTGAGATCCCTGTAAAGTCCCCTCGCTTTGCACTTTTTGACTTAGCTGAAGGGAAGTCCTACCAGTTCCGTGTCCGCTGTTGTAATTCAGCTGGAATTGGTGAGCCTTCAGAAGCCACTGAAGCCACTGTGGTTGGTGACAAACTTGGTAAGTGTATAGTTGCAGATCGGTATTTTCATTGGTAAATGCAAAAG
>NW_024802936.1:2069560-2076186 GCF_019175285.1 Sceloporus undulatus | reverse complement strand
ATGCAGATCAAATGAGGTATAAAAACAGACCTTTAGGAATGGCTCAAACTTGTAAAAGACTTCAACAACATGGTCTTCTGGTCAGAAAGCCTAGATGAGAGCTCTGATGCAGATCAAATGAGGTATAAAAACAGACCTTTAGGAATGGCTCAAACTTGTAAAAGACTTCAACAACATGGTCTTCTGGTCAGAAAGCCTAGATGAGAGCTCTGATTACTAGGACATAGTAGACACATCTGGCACCACTGATTTTAGAGTCTACTTGTGCTGGCCTGCTCACTGGGCTAGTCCTGAGTCTTCCTGAATTTGTTACGTTCTGGAAGCAATCACCATTTCTAAATATGTTTTTTAAAACAATAGTGTCTTGCCTTTCCATGACAACCAGGCACTGCCCAGGGTCTTTAAACATTATGAGAAGGAGAGGTTACTCAATGCAAGTTCATTTTGGTTTATTAGTCTGTAAATGCTGCTTTTCAGCAATAACATTCCACTCTAGATGCTCTAGCTCAGTACAGGAAGATTCTGTGCTTTGGTACAGATATAAACTGCAATCTTGACCCCTTTTCAAAAGACCTTTGGAATGAATTACAATGCAAAGAGTGCTTACTTCTGTTGTATCTTCTCCACCATGCTTCTCAGGCTATCTGATGTGGGGGATTAGCAAATGATGTTTTCCAATGACCCAGGGATTGGCACTAAATTTGTGACCAGTGTTTACAACTATTGCTTTGAAAAAAAAGCTTTCCCAAATCCCTAAACCTCTTTTCAAGCCTGCAGAATTATGGAGGAATTGTGCATGATCTCTGTAACTTTACTGGACACTGAGAGACACATCAGTTTCTTTATCTTGTTAGGTTTATTGCTGTGTTTAATGGGTCTGCTGGTATGATTATCTTTGCTGCTACCCGTAAAGCTGGTCTTGGGACTCTGTGATTCACTTTTCCATCATTCTGATGGTCAGACTTGCTGGTGATGCATCTGGTAAAGATCAATAATCTCTAAATGACAGGTCAGCAAAGTGATGGGCAACTCTGTGACGGCAGCTGGCAGAGATGTAAGACCTGCCACACTTGCAAATGTGAAGAAAATTATGCACTGGCTTACATCCATGCAGTATTCTAATTTCTGTCATTACATAGTCCATAGTCCATTATTCATGGCAACTAGGCTCAAGACAGAGCAAGAGTTTTCATTAAGTGAAGCCTGGGTCTGCTGCCCCATACTAATCCAAGTCTTGGCTGCTGCAACCTAATAAAGACATAACTTTTTATACTCCAGCAAAGTGTTTACATATTGTCTTCCACTGTCCTTTGTTCCATTCAGGATACCCTGATATGTTGCAAACATCTCTGGTAAGAATGGGAGAATCCTGTGACACCTCAAGGGCAAAGAATTGGAAAAGATGAAGGAACTAATGAATTTTCGTCTTTCATTACATGCCACTTCAGTGTACATCTGATTTGTTGGAGGAACATAGGTACTTACCAAAGTTTTCAACTGTGATCTCTTTTCTGTTAGTTGTTGTGATAACAAAAGTTTCTTCAGAAGAAATGCCAAACACCTAGAAGGACATGTTAAATATTAAATGACACAAAGAGGAAAGGAGGACGTACAGATTAAAGTAAAAGCATTTTAAAACTTTAAGAAATGTCTTTTTGGCTCAGTCGAAAAGTTTACCAGGTCTAGAATCTGGTTTCCCGGAGGAGTAAACCACATTGAATCCATCAAGTGGGTCACAAAAGAAAAAGGACTCCTTCACTACTGACCCTACCAATTATCATCCAGGAGCATATTATCCCTGACTCTGGAGTCTTTGTCATAACCAATAGCTACTGAAATATCTTTCATACATTAATTTCTCTAATTTCCCTTTGAATTAACCTAAGTTAATGACCATTAGCACATCCTGTGGAAATAAATTCCATAAAATAATTACACTTACTTACCAGCAACTCTTGTTGTTTTTAGTTGTTGTCATCTATATACATAAAAATTCTACAGAAAAGCCAAATTCTGTCTAAGAAACTTTTAAAGGTACCGTAGAATTTGGGCAGGTGCTGTATCCTTAACTCCTATGCACATGCTCAAGGAGTAATGGTCCCTATACCACTAGAGCCTCCAAAAATATATTGTTTTGATTAGTCATATGGGGAGGAAAGTCATCCTCCCATTTTGAAGGGAGGAAAGGTAAAGGGAAATAATTATATTATCTATCTGGAATGATGACTTTCACACATATTTTTCCTTTACTGCTTTTTCACAATTATTCTTTTACAAAACAAAGTTTTGACTTTTTTAATTTAATGAATCAAATGGTACAATTTTATGTGCTAATTAAGTTGTGAACTTTATGTTGATAAAATAGTAAAATGTTTTAGGTTTGACTTAAAAGTAAGTAATGCACCCATTTCAATATTTCCCACCATTTAATTGCATTGTTCTTTTAATATTGTGAACCACTCTAGATCCAAGTTCTGGGAAAAGAGTGAGATACAAATAAATATAAATATATTAGTAATTATAATAAATCTATCCTGACTAGAAATTTAGATACATAACATCAAATTGACCAGGCCCATCAATTTTCCCTCCCTTCATTTTAATCTGTTTTCTGGCCCATGTCACATGATTTGGCAGAAGACTTGAAGTGAATCTGAACGAACATTGGCTACAGCCTATTTGAAGGTCTACTTCATGGCAGTATGGGCAGCAAAAATTGATTATTTTGCTACCACCAAAACACCACCATCTGTAGGGAACCATCCAGCAGAGCTGTTTGAAGTGGTCAGAGGACTATTACACAAAAAACCTCTAGTAGAAAATGCCAACCACTAAACAGCTCGCTGTGAAGAATTTGCACAGCACTTTGCAGACAAAATCACTCAGATCTGCTCCGACTTGGATATTGTAGTTGATACATTTCCAGTGGACATAACCTTGGCACTTGTCTGTCCACTATTATTGGATACTTTTCATTTTGTGCAGCCTGATGATGTACACAGGATCCTTGGAGAGGTTAGAGCCACCATCTATGTGTTAGACCCTTGTTGTTCAGGACTTATCAAACAGGCTAGAGGAGGACTGGCTCAGTAGGTGAAAGGGGAAGGCAGTGCAAAAAGGCAATGTTCCAACTTGCCTAAAGAGACAGTTGTGAAGCCTTTGTTGAAGAAGCCATCCCCAACTCCCTCTATATTGGACAATTAAATTAACAGGCAGTGTCCAACCTACCATTTTTGGGCAGGTTACTGGAATGTGTGGTGGCTGTCCAATTCCAGAGGTTTCTGGATGAAAACAGGTTACATACATCCATTTCAACCTAGTTTCAGGACTAGTTTCAGGATGAGAACAGAGACAGTCTTAGTCACCTTGGTGGATGATCTAGGCAGAGAACTAGATGGCGGAGTGTGTCCATGTTATTTCTGGACTTCTCTGTGGTTTTCAATACCACTGACCATGGTATCCTTCTGGGCCATCTTGCTGGGATGGGACTTGGAGCTACAGGTTTACACTGGCTCTATTCCTGCCAGAAGGTGGAGTTGGGGGACTCCTGTCCAACCCCCTACCCATTGACATATCGGGTCCCTCAGGGTTCTGTTTTGTTCCTGGTGCTATTAAACATATACATAAAAACGTTGGAAGAAATTTGTCCAGAGTTTTGGAATTCGGTGCCATCAATGTGTGGATGACACCAACTCTACTACTCCTTTCCACCACAATCCAAGGAGACTGTTCTGGGTCCCAAACCAGTGTCTATCATCTGTAATAAAAAGGGATCTTGTAGCACCTTTGAGACTAACTAAAAGAAAGGAGCTAGTAGCATGAGCTTTTGTAGACTTGAGTCTTCTTCCTCAGATGCATGTTTAGAGTAGAGAATTCAGAAACATACCTATATAAGACAGTTGTATTTGTGAATATCAACTGAAATTCAAAACCTTGTGGGTATGGCAATGAGGTGGCAAGTTCAGTTTTAATTATGGTCACTGGGGAACAAAGGCAGGAGGAAGGATGCTGCCTAAAGCCAAGTAGAGCAGATAACCCTATGAATGAGTATTGGCATGTAGTGTGGGAACCAGAGAAATGTGATGGTCATCACATGACTGCCATCAATAACGGACTAGATGAGGGCAAACAAATTGAAACTTAATTCAGACAAGACAGAGGTGCTCCTTGTCAGTCAGATGGTAGATCAGGGAATAGGGATTCAGTCTGTGTTAGATGGAGTTAAACTCTGCAGTTTGGATGTACTCCTGGACTCAGCTCTGAACCTGGAGACCCAGGTTTTCTCAGTGACCAGGAAAGCTTTTTCACATTTAAAGCTCATACATCAACTGTGTCCATTCATCCAGGGAGGACCTTCTCTCAGTCCCACAACTACAAGCATGATCGGTGGCTCTCTCTTCCCAGGGAAACCAGAGTGGCCCCCTCCTTGTTCACATCAATCTTCACCCATGGCGACCCTATTGATGAGACATCTCCAAGACCCCTTGTTCTCCAATGCTCTGCCCAACTCCTGCAAACTCATACTCATGATATCTTTAGTAGAGTCCATCCATCTAGCATGTGGCTTTCCTTTCTTTCTACATCCTTCTATTTTTCCTAGCATTATTGTTTTTCCCAGTGATTGATGCCTTCTCATGATGTGTCCAAAGTACGCCAGCCTAACTTTTCTCATCTTGGCTTCCAGGGATAGCTCAGGCTTGATCTGCTCTAAGAAGCATTTGTTCGTGTTTTTGGCTGTCCATGGAATCCTCAGCACTCTTCTCCAGCATCACATCTCTAATCTTCCTATCTTCATTCTTAACTGTCAAGCTAAGACATTTTTATTCAGACAGGCTTTTAAAACAGAAAGTCTTTAAAGAATGGGCTGGGGGTATTGTAGTGTTTTAATTAACTTTAATTATCTTATATCTATTTAAAATTGCATTTTATTATTTTAATGTGTAATGTTTTAATACTCTTGATAGTTTAGCATATATACTTGACTTTAAGCTGACCTCATATATAAATCGAGGGCAGGTTTTGGGGCCAAAATTACGGATTTGATATGACCCATGGATAAGTTGAGGGTAAAACCTAGGGGGATGTAATGAAGGATGTAAAAGGTTAAGCAAAGAAGAATACCAAATACTTTACACAGTTCCAGCAGGCATAACTATTTGTACTCATACAAAGGGTTAGATGGATGTAGAAGGGGCTCAAGTGCTTCCAGGGCTCTTGCCTTTCACCAGAAGATGTGTGTGTGTGTGTGTGTAATACATGATTTAAAGTACTTACACTGACCCATAAATAAGTTAACTCAGGTTTTGGGGGTAAATTTTTTAACCTAAATTTCTAGTCTTATACATGAGCATATACAATAATTCTATTGGAATGCTCACTTTTGTTTGTTTTTAACTGAATTGTGCTTTTAAATTGTAAGCCACTTTGACTCCCAATTTTGGGGAAAAAGCAGAATATAAATAAATATCATCATCATAATCAGCTGTCAGAACTCCCATGAAAAAGTTGGTGTGTTTGTTGATTTATTTTTAGTTGCTGTTTTATATACTGTTTTTGTTACTGCCCTACAGAACTGTGTAAGAATGGAAGTGGGGTTTGTTGGTAAAGTTGATGGGATTTTTGGTGCCGGTTCAAAGTAAAATAATTGCTTAGCTAGATAATGAACAGATGTGTGGAGGAGACTGATAGTACCAGGATCCACCAAGGCCAGCTATGTGGGCAGCTTGAAAGGGCTTGGGAAAGATGTGTGGGGAAAAAGAGGGAAATTACTAACACTGGCTGTGGAAATGTTTTAGTTTGTGACCAAATGGAAGGAAACCCAACAAATATATGGGAAGACACATTGCAAACTCTGTATATGTACTATCTGAGGGTAATGGTAGTTCTATCTGTAGAAGTCATACTGTTAACTTCTTTGGTTATTGCATTGCTGTTAAAATACAAAAGACTGATTTACTGACCCAAAGAGAGTGGACAATTCTTGACAATTCTTTGGTGGGCAGGTTCCACAAGGGACCTCTCTGTGGCTCCAAGTTCCCAGCTGCACAGTCACCACCCTCCTCCAAAAACACAGTGGCACAGCTTTGAGGAACAGAATTTTTAACTTGATGCTTTCACACAAACATTAACTGCTCTTCCCTATTATGTCTTATTGTCACAGGGAGGAGTCCATGCAGCCTCTTGATACATATTCCACCTCCGCATCATTGGATTACAAGCTAGATGACAGTCCCAAGTCCTTTTCAGATATCCCATTCTTGCAATTTGCAGTATCCACATTCCTACCTTAGTTCTCTCAATCTATCAAGAGCATTGGCTCAGGATTAATTACAGTACAGGCGATGCATCTGCAACAGATTTAGCTGCCTCATTGAGGTAAACAAGACACTGGGTAATGAGAGGCATTGACTTTGCAACACTTATGGTTCAAGATAAGGGGTACTCTCAGTTTATAGGCATACTGGAGTATAATTTAATATGAAGCTCCATTTCCCATGACTTGCACGGCTGCCTGCCCCTCTTTTGTTCCCATGTCTCCTTCATTCCTCTTTCTCCATTCGCATTGTCTCTCCTGAATAGGGTTGCCATAACTGTCAACCTCCAAACCGGGAGAAATGGGGGGGGGG
>NW_024802936.1:2063950-2064560 GCF_019175285.1 Sceloporus undulatus | reverse complement strand
AGGAGAAGAGAGAGAGAAAAGGTGAGAGGGTGGGAGGAAGGAAGGGAGAGAAAGAAAGAAAGAAAAAAAGGAGAGAAAGAAAGAAAGAAATATTGCTCTTATTATTGTTGTTGTTATCTTCTTTGCAAAATCCCCCCACATGGACTTGCTTGCTCTTTTCTGAGTTGAGACAGTGGCATGCATTTTTTGCTGTTTTGTGGCCTTGCCTAGTAGCTTCTATTCTTACAAATATTGCTCTTATTATTGTTGTTGTTATCCTTTGGTATCCTCTTTGCAAAAGCCCCCCACATGGACTTGCTTGCTCTTTTCTGGGTTGAGACAGTGTGCACGCGTTTTTCCTGTGTTATGGCATTGCCGGCCCTAGTAGCTTCTTGCAAATATTATGCGGCTCTGCCCCTGGAGGGTGGAAACTCCACCCCTGACATGTGGCTCCGCCCCTGGATAGTGGAAGCTCCGCCCTAGCATGTGGCTCCGCCCCAGAGGGTGGAAGCTCCACCCCCATGTGCGGCTCCGCCCCCAGAGGGTGGAAGCTCCACCCTCCGGCTTCGGCCCCCCAGTTGTCTGAGGGACAGCAACCCGGCCCCCGGCTCAAAAAGGTTGCCTACCCCAG
>NW_024802936.1:2005552-2063850 GCF_019175285.1 Sceloporus undulatus | reverse complement strand
GGAGGGTGGAAACTCCACCCCTGACATGTGGCTCCGCCCCTGGATAGTGGAAGCTCCGCCCTAGCATGTGGCTCCGCCCCAGAGGGTGGAAGCTCCACCCCCATGTGCGGCTCCGCCCCCAGAGGGTGGAAGCTCCACCCTCCGGCTTCGGCCCCCCAGTTGTCTGAGGGACAGCAACCCGGCCCCCGGCTCAAAAAGGTTGCCTACCCCTGTTCTAGAGATAACTGTTTTAAGACAGCTTTACTTGCAAATTTCTAATTTTTAAGAAGTTCAGTAAGATACCAGGCCTACAATAAAGTTTTATTTGGCTCTAGAGGAAAATCTCTGGGCACCTAATCACAACTTCCTTGAGTTTGTTTTATACTTTAATTAGAAGTATTGCATCACTAGGTGTACTGCTAATCATTTCTCAGCAGGCTTCTGTACTGAACAACAAGTTGAAAACAACAGTACTGTATTCATAAAGCTGTGTACGAAGATCTTTCCTCCCTTCAGGAAACAGCAGGGATAAGGGAGATGGCAATTCCCTTTAGCTCCATAAAGCAAAGGGAAACTCAATAAACTCTACCTTCCTCTCCTAGACTTTCAACTTAAACCTTAAAAAGGGATAGTGTATATGGCTATCCTTAGCTTGCCTTTTTATTTGAAAAAGAAAAAAGCAAAGCAAAATACTTTTCTTTTTGACTAGTTCACTGACTTTATTACATATATGATGATACCAGTTTACCTTCAAATATTTGCAACTGTTTTTTTTTTAAAAAAATGCCATAGTAGTGTATTAAATTATTTTTTATCGTTAAAAATCTTCCTATTTCTCTTGGTTGTCTGGTATCACAGTGACTATGCATGACTAGAATTATGAATAACAAACCATCAAAGTGATAAGATCTGCACTCGATTAATTTATTAGAGCTGTTTTCTTAGCACTGACATTTTTAGTGACTTATGACATTTTTAGTTATTTAATGGAGGAGAAAGCCAGTAACCTCCACTTTTACTGGTATGCACTACTAGGAACTGTGTGGGAAAACTCAGTTCTGCTCTTCTGGATTCTGGATGAAACGCACGAATAGGTTGGGGAGAAAGGAGATGATAGTTGTCTGTAAGTATTCCCATCTGATTTAACTTATCCACTTGAGAGCCCAAGAAAAAAAGAGCAGGAGCGCTGCTGGTGCACATCCACACTACCCCCAGCAGAAATGGTGGGAGACACTGATGTTGAGAGAACAGCAGTGACACCACAGCTAAGACACACTAGCACTGCGCACAAGGAAGCTAAGGGGATCCTCCCTGAATCGTTACCTATGAAAACCTTATGATAATACAGCCCCAAGTGAGACACTGGCAGGATAAGAACACAGACAGACAGACAGATAGGAAGGAACAAAAGATAATCACGTTTGTCAGATGAGCCAAGGACATAGAAAAACTCAAAATGGTGAGCCAAGTAATACTGTATATATTCATGTATAAGTCTAGAAATTTAGGTCAAAAAATTGACTCCCAAAAAAACTGAGTTGACTTATCCATGGGTCACTGTAAATACTGTATCTTAACCCTTCCTTAAAAGAAGGAACCATCTCCTGGTGAAAAGCAAGAGTATAATATCTGAAGCACTGAGCCCCTCTACTCTCCCATCCATCCAGCCTTAAGACAAAGCACAAAGAGTTGTGTCTGCTGGAGTTTTATAAGTTGTCTCACAATGTTTTGCTTTGCTTCATCCTTTAGATCCTTTGCTATATGCTCCTAGGTTTTACTCTTGGCTTATCCATGGATCATAGCAAAATCCATAATTTTGGCTCCAAAACTTGCCCTTGACTTATACATGAGGTCGACTTATAGTCAAGTATATATGGTACCCAAAAATGCAACTGCTGTTCAAAGGAGCACCACACACATAATGGGAACATGTAACGTGAGAAGCATGAGCCAAGAGAAACTAGACAGAGTAACAATGGAAATGAAATGCATGAACATAGCAGTATTGGCGGTGAGCAAGCAAAAATGGGCAGGAATGGGCCACTTTGCCTGAGACAGCGTTCTACTCAGGGAATGAAAAGACACCAAGCAACAGGAGAGATATGGCAAAAGCAGTCCAAGTATACAATGCAAATCAGACCACATCATCTCAATAAGGCTCAAAGGAAAGCCTATTAATTTCACCATAATTTGAGTATGTGCAGCAGTCCCAGAATCAGAGGAGGAAGAAATGGAAACAAAGAAGTCCAGGAAGAAATTCAGAATGCACCAATGCAAGATATCAAGCTGATGATATGCGACTGGAATGCCAAAGCTGGAAGCAAAAACAATTGATAACAGTAGGCAGATTTGGATTGGGCAAAAGAAATGAAGCAGGTGAGCGTCTGACAGATTTCTGTGAAGCCAACAACCTGTTCATTGCAGACACCTTTTGTATGCTGCCAGAAAGAAGGCTATACACATAGACATCACCAGATGGCCAACACAAAGACGGAATAGATTATGTAATTACTGCCTCGATCCAATACAGGGAGAGGCAGGATATAAATAATAATAATAATAATAATAATAATTAAAGTAAAAGATGGAGAAGCTCCGTCCTGGTGGCCCAGATTAGACCTGAAGCTGATTGAGTCACAAATTACTTCTATCGAAAAAGAATACTAAAACCAAAGAAGAAAACAAAACCAGTCATTGTACCAAAATATTATCCAAGCAACATCTCCTCAGAACCTATCAACAATCTAAGGAACAGATCTGCGCTACTAGGCCTAACAGACCCAGAAGCAGAGGAACTATGGACAGGGAAGAAAGCGGATGGGAGCAAAATCCACTCATCTGTGTTAGAGTGTTAATGATACCATGGGCAGCCCAAAAAGGCAAACAAACAGGCCCTTTAACTAATCAAGCCTGGGCTCTCCCTGGAAGCCACAATGAACACCTCTCTCTCTCTCTCACGACATTGTGGCTGCAATACCTGCCTTTGACCACTGCGCCACCTCCAGGGCTCCCTATGGAAGGACCTAAGCGCTATAGGGTCACGGCCAGCAGCCTGGGAATGAACTGGCGTTTATGGCAGAGAAGGAACAGGTTAGACGCCTGTTAAGTCAGCCTCGGCGCCCCTGGGATCGAACTCTGCACCTTGAGGCTGCAGTGCCAGCGCTTAACCGCTGCGCCACCAGGGCTCCTGCGGACCCCGCGGCCTCCTTAACACATGCCATCCCTCTCTTCATACCGAATGCGCCCTGTAGGTGTCGCTGTGGGGTGAAACGCCGAAGGAGCGCCTCCACTGAGAGAACGAGTCGACAGGCGTCAAAAAGGGAGACGCGGGCGCGAACAGGGTTTCGGTTAATAACGCCGGCGGCCTCTAGGGGGCGCGGGGGAGAAAGCAAAATGAAAGCGCGTATCTCGAGGCTCCAGGGCAGCCTCCCTTCGCACCTTCCTCTTTCCATGACGCGTTTGGACGGAGGCCTTTGGCGCCCTTTTTTCCGGCCCAAAAAGCTTAAACAGCCTCCCGAAGGAGTCCTACGCAGGTTGGCAGGTGGATGCCACATACTGGGTGAATCCGCACTTCTATCGCTGCGGTGCCTCAAGGCGAGGGTATTCTGGGACCTGTAGTTTGTTGTGGGCCCCAGAGCGGAGCAGAGCTCCACTCTGGTGCCCACAACAAACTACAGGTCCCAGAATACCCTCGCCTTGAGGCACGGCCGTTGAAGTCTTTCTCAGTCAGTCCCTTACCTGACAGACGGCGCTACGGAAGCCGCCGTAGCTCTCCCGACATTCTAGAAGTTTCTCGTCGTCGTCGGAGCAGTCTCGGCGTCGATCGTACACGAAGAGGGTTAGCACTTTGCGGCCGCTGCCATCGTCCTCGCTGTCACTTCCCTCCGCTGCCATGTTGGGACGGTACTGCGAAGCCCCTCAGCCAAACGAGAACGCGGCCCCTCCTTATCCTCTTCTTCCTCCTCCTTCTGAGGCAGCTTCTCCGCTTCTTGGAGGCGTGGCCAGCCGTGCGGGGCGGGGCTTATCCGTCGGGGCGCGCAAACAAAAGCGTGAAAGAATTCGCAGAGGGGGCGGGGCCAGGAAGGGGAAAACCCGGAAGAGAAAGCGCTCGCGGGAGTTTCAATCCGGCCTCCGCGGTGCTGGAACGTCACGTCCGTTAAGCGCGCCATGGCAACGGACGTTGGGCGGGGCCAAGGGGGAAAGAGGCGTGACGTCAGGGAGGGAGGGGGAGGAGCGCCTCCTCTAATATTCTTTCTCGCTGAGAGGAAAACGAAAGTGAACCTACTTTAGGAGCTCTGCTGCCAACTTCTTTCTTTCAATGAGCCTCAAAGGCGCCTCAGAATCTGAGGGAAGAGACTTAAGTGTAGGAAAGCGCCTGTTGCCAACTTTTTGTCTTGCAGCGATGTTGCCATTTGATGTAAAGAACGCCGTTTTGCTCTGCCGTTACATTTAATGGGAGCTGAGCATCCAAGGATTTTGGTATCCATGGGGGCCCTGGAACCAAGCCCCAGCAGATCACAAGGGCCCACTGAACATACTGTTCCCCAGACTAACACGGCTGTATCTTTGAATTCTAGTAACATAATAATCAATCCATAATAATTAGGGGGGAAATAAGGAGAACCGTTTCTGTTTTTGTTCTTCTGGCTAGAATAGCCTCCACAGGCTCCTCATGGCTGAGAACGGGGAAGACAAGGAGCAAATTGGACTTTGAGACCCAAAAGAACTTATAAAGCTCCAGCAGACACAACTCTTTGTGCTTTGTCTTAAGGCTGGATGGATGGATGAGAGAGTAGAGGGGGCCAGTGCTTCAGATATTATACTCTTGCTTTTCACCAGGAGATGGTTCCTTCTTTTAAGGAAGGGTTAAGATACAGTACTTCCATGGACCCATCGATAAGTTGAGTCAGGTTTTTCTTTGACCTAAATTGCTGTATATACAGTAGGTATGCATAGAGATGCCTGCTTAATTTTCTGGAGCATGTAGGGTTGCCATCCTGGGGGACCTCAAAACTGGGGAAAAAATGTAGGACAAGGCTTAAAATGTAGGACATTTTTAAAAAAATTTCCTGGCCAGGAAATTAACCAAAAAAAAGGTCCTACATTTTTAAACCTTCTCCAAGGCCTGGCTGGGCCTGGGAGACAGCCTCTCCCAAGCCCCTCGAGGACTCTAGGGCCCCACTGGGGCCTGGGAGACTCTGTAGGCAAGAGGTGCACCATGTTAAGAACTGCATTAAGCAAACTTAGGCTGCTGCACACTGCTTTCACTCTCATCACTCCATCCTATGGAATCCTGGGATTTGTAGTTTGTTGTGGTGCCAGGGCTGGGCTTTGAAATCTCAGGCATAAGAGAGGCAAAAGGCTTGGGCTGCATCTACACTGGAGAAATCATCTGGTTTGAGACCACTTTAACTGTCTTGGCTTAATGCTATGGAATTCTGGGAATGGTGGTTTGTTCCAGCACAACAGCAGAATGGCAGTTAAACCCCTGGAAAGCTCTCTGACCAAGGTGACCAATGCCCTCACCCCAAAATGTAGGGCACCCAAGCAAAAATATGTAGGACATGGCCAAAAATAAAAGCTAAAAACACCCATGTAATTATAAATCCATGCTTCTTAGCCATGATCCAAATGGAGGACATTTTGAAATGTGACAGAAGAGGACATGTCCTGGAAAAGGAGAAGGATGCCTGGTCACCTTGTCTCTGGTCCAAAATGCACTGCAGAAATAAAACAATGCTGGACTGAAATGCCCAGAGTTCCTCACCAAAGCTGCATCCACACTGAGGAAATAACCCAGTTTGAGAGTGACTTAACTGTCCTGGGTTAGTGCTGGGGAATGCTGGGAATTGTAGTACATTGTGGCCCCAGAGCTATCTCTGACAGGGAGTCCCATAACCCTCCAAACGTAGTTGAACTGCAGTGCCCAGAATTCCTCCCCAGGTGCATCCACACTGAGGAAATGGTCCAGTTTGAGACTGCTCAGTGCTGGGGAATCCTGGGAATTGTAGTCTATTGTGGCACCAGAGCTCTCTGACAGAGAAGGCCAAATGCCTCAGACACCAGAATTCCAGAGCATTGAGCTTTGGCAGTTAAAGGGGTCTCAAAGTGCAAGGGGGGGGGGAGAGAAAAGCCTGGGAGTGTGACTGAGCTTGGCTGTGGGGCTGCTCCGAGAGGAGGAGGCGGAGGGAGGGAGGGAGGGAGCCAAGGGAAGTGCCAGGACCATCCGGAGCAGCCTCCTCTCTTCCACCGCTCTGCCCTCCTCAGGCAACGCCTCCGCTGTGGACTATTCAGCCTCCTTTTGTCAAAAGAGCTCTGGTGCCACAAGAAACTACACTTCCCAGAATCCTATAGCACTGAGCCATGGATGTTTAAGGGGGGAGTCAAACTATTTCTGCAGCCTTTGCTACCCCAAAGCGTTTCCTATTTACAAGCAAAGCAAAAGCTCTTCCTTTACCAAGCCGTTGAAAACCAACCCAAGTGGAGGGCTGATTGCTTCTTTCCCATTGGTCAGCTTCGGGAGAAATTTGCATATTACAATTTAAGGTGTTTAGGGCCTCAAAAACGATACTGTGATAAAGAATTACAAGAATACTGACGCGGTTTACATTTAAAAGATGAGGCAATTAAACTCCCAGTGAAACATGAACGATTGATGGCCTTTTTTTCTTTGCTCACTGTAACCTGAAAAGTAAGGCTTCCTGAGGGTATACAGTGGTACCTCGGGATACGAAATACCCAGGTTACGAAATTTTCGGGATACGAAAAATTCCCATAGGAAATCATTGTTCCGGGTTACGAATGTTTTTTCGGGATACGAAGAAAATTTTTGGTGCTTTTTTCGGCTTTTTCGCACGAAACGCGGCTTTTCCCCATTAGCGCCTATGGCAATTCGGCTTACGAAGGCTTTTCGGGTTACGAAAGCGGCCGCGGAACGAATTAATTTCGTAACCCGAGGCACCACTGTATATACCAAGTGGGCTCACTTGGTATATAATAGCTCTGAGTGGCAGATGTTTTAAAGAGCTGCTCTCTAGACTACGCCAGTGCGCCAGGTGGGGAGATTGGCGCACAGCCGTGTGCGGAGGAGCGGACCCCGAACCGGGAACAAGGCGTGGGGGGCCCCCAAACCGGGCCGTGACCGTGAGGGGCCCCCCCCAAAAGCGTGATTGTCACGGGGGCCGCCGGGTTATGGCATCCCTAGGTGCATGGATCTTTCCGACAAAGGAAACCCTCTGTTAGTTCCCCAACCCTGCTTCATGAAAAGTTGTTTTACTTGCAAAGGAGAAAAAATGGAGATAGAATCATAGTCGGAAGAGACCCCAAGGGCCATCTAGATGGAGAGTCCTTTCCAACCAGTTCATAAAAGAACCGGGTAGTTGATGCCACCCGCTTCAAGAAGTGTTGTGTTTATATATAGGTGGGGAAATAGTTGACTATAACTAAAGCTGACATATGCTCACCTTGAGAAATGGAAGTCTTCTATGGCCGGCCTCCATAATTTCCTCTGGGCTTCTGGGCTATGACGCAATGTTCTGGAAGAGCTTATTCTTGGCGCTTCTCCTGCATCTGTGGCTGGCACCGTCAGAGAATGCTGGCATGGAAGAGTGTGAGGTGTATATACTTGCCTGGCCCTTGGTCACACATTCTCACCTTGTTTGATGCTAATAATAGAAAGGTGTTGGATTCACAGAATCATACATTTGGAAGAGACCGCAAGGGCCATCCAGTCCCATTCTGCTCTGGTGCTGGTATGCATGGTGCTTATGCAGTGTAGCTCCACAGCAGAATACTCTGGGCTGCACCAGGATTTGTTTTCTGCTGGTACAGATGCACCCTCAATAAATTGTAACAGATTGACAATGGAATAATTAAGAGTTGTGGATTACCAATAAAAATTACAAAACCCAGTCCCTAGACCTTGTGATCATAACTTATGGCTATCTAACAACTCATATACAACCATTACAGTTCATAACTGAGGGAATAGGATGGACAAAACAGTTACATGAAGCAGATACAATCATAGCGTTGGAAGAAACAACAAGGGCCACCCAGTGCAATCCTATTCTGCCATGCAGGAGCTCACCATCAAAGCACCCCCATCAGATGGCCATCCAACCCTTGTTTAAAGACCTCCAAAGAAGGAGAGTCCATGACCAGGAAAGCAGCCAACAGCTGATAACAAGTCCAAAAAACACAAAAGACCACACAGAATTTGTGGAGCAAGATAAGTCTTGCAAGGCAGACTTGCAGACAAAGGCAGGAATCAGTCTGAGTATAAACCAAATGGTCAAGCTAAGAGCAAAGTCAGACAGTCTAGGTCAAGGGTTCCTGAAGAGCAGCATGATCAGTTCAGTCTGCAGTCCAAAGGGTCAAGCCAGGAAGCTTGACTCTTTGGACTACAGACTGACCTGACCATGCTGCTCTTCAGGAACCCTTGACTTAGACTTTCTGACTTTGCTCTTAGCTTGACCATTTGGTTTATACTCAGACTGAAGGGTCAAGCCAATCAAGTCAAGAAGCAAGGTACTTTCTGCAGAGAACTCAGATAACTTCTGATGAAAGCTCTGGCATCCTTCCAAGGCTTTTTATCATCATTCCTCATTAGTGCAGGTGGTTGCAATGAGCTGGTGTTTTTCATAAAGTCTCCTCAAGTGCTGGAGGCATGTCCTTTCTGATCTTCTCTGACTGAAGAAAGGTATATGATCCTCCTCAAGTCCATAATACTAGAAGGCCCTGCTGCCGGGAGGTTGGGCTCCTGGTTGTCTTCTAAAGCCACAGCCTCTGCTGGATCTCTGAGGGCAGAGTTAGGGCCAGGCTCAGGTTCAGGGTAAAGCTCCAGCTCAGCCTCAGAGTCCTCCCCTGAGTGCTCAGCCAGGCTGGGCATGACACTCCACCATTCTCCCAGGGAGTATCTTCCACTGTCGAACAGCTCTTACTGTCAGGAAGTTCATCCTTTCACTGGAGGTGGAATCTTTTTTCCTGTAATATGAATCCATTGGTCCAGGTCCTATTCTCTGGAGCAGCAGCAAACATGATATTTCCATCCTCAATATGACATCTCTTCAAACATTCTAAACAAGCTTTTAACACAATTTAGGGAACTATTCCTCCAGATGTTTCTACAACTCCCATAAAGCCTCCCCATTAGGCAGACTGACTAGAGCTAATAGGCACTGGAGACTAGTAATATTTTGTGATACTGCCAAGTGATGAGGTTTCTTTTAAAAATCATAGGTGATGGGGTGGTGATGGTGGTGTGCCTTGTCTCCAATCTATAGTGACCATAAGGTAACCCTATCAGAGGGTTTTCTTGGCAAGATCTGTTCAGAGGAGGTTTGCCATTACATGCTGCTGAGGCTGAGAGCATGTGACTTGCCCAAGGTCAACCAGTGGGTTTCATGTCTGAACATGGCAAAGTTTCATGGCAAAACTGGGAATCAAACCCTGTTCTCCAAAGTGGCAATCCAGCACTTTAGCCACTACACCATGCTGGCTCTCTTTTAAAAATGTTACCTGATGAAACGAAAAGTATTGAGAAGGGAGAGGAGAGTACCTTCCAAATTCTTGAACTCTTTGCCCAATAGCTGCAGCAGGATCATAAATAAACTATTTAATATAGAGGAAGATTGAAAGGGGTGCATTCAGTTTAATAGCACAAGATGTTATCACCACTGGTGGGAGAAAAAGTGAGCCTCTCCAGCAGACTTCAGTACTGTATTAGTAAAGGCACAGAGAGAGCTACACTGTTTCAGGTTCTAAATTCATCCAAGGCTTTAAATGTTATAAGCCATCACCTTGCATTAGGACTAGTGTATTGGTGTCAGTGCAATTCCTTTAAAACCAGTGTTACATGCTTTCTATATGGTGTTCTAGTCAATCGTCTGGTTGCTGCATTTTGTGCTAGCTGCAGCTTCTGAGTCAAGGGCAGACTCACATAGAGGCCCCAATACTGGTAAAATAGAAGTTACCAGTGCATAGATTATGTATGGCCAGGTAAGGCTTTAGACCAGTGAAACCTGACCTAAGCAATGTCAAAGCACAGAATGCATCTGGACTTCAAGTGACAAGTGATGCAGCTAAGGGTATTCTCATGTTATGCACCTACTCTATCAGAGTAGTGCCACACCATCCAAAGCAAGTTCTTTACCCAATTGGACCTGAGAACCAATGATCCACAGAACCTCCATCTTATCATGACTGAGGTTTATTATTCTGGCCTTCATCTAGCCCATTACACTACCAGGTACAGGTCCAATAGGCTTAGGCACAGCAGAGTGAGGATTTTGAAAGAAATTTGGGAGGGAGGGCACAAAGGGGGTGGGGTCACCCTTTTTCACAGGGGATTTCTTCTGGTCAGAACCATCTCAGACCCTCCACACATGACATTTGATATGTGAACTTTTCCTTATAAGCTTTCCTTCTTATTTCATTCAGAAGCAAATCTAAAAGCATGTACAGTTGTCCCTCCATATTCTCTAGGGCAGGGGTAGGCAACCTTTTTGAGCCGAGGGCCGGGTTGCTGTCCCTCAGACAACTGGGGGGGCCGAAGCCGGGGGGGGTGGAGCTTCCACCCTCTGGGGGCGGAGACACATAATAATAATATTTGCAAGAAGCTACTAGGCAATGCCATAACACAGGAAAAATGCATGCACAACTGTCTCAACTCAGAAAAGAGCAAGCAAGTCCATGTGGGGGGATTTTGCAAAGAGAATACCAAAGGATAACAACAACAATAATAATAGCAATATTTGTAAGAATGGAAGTGACTAGGCAAAGCCACAAAACAGCAAAAAATGCATGCCACTGTCTCAAACCACTTTCTTTCTTTCCCTTCCTCCCTCCCTCTCACCCTCCCACCCTCTCTCTCTCTCTCTTCTCCCTCCCACCCTTTCTCTCCCTCCTTCCCTCCCTCCCTCTCTCTCCTCTGGCTCCCACCCTCCCACCCTTTCTCTCTCTCTCTCCTCCCCTCCCTCCCTCTCTTTCCTTTCCCTTCCACCCTTTCTTTCTCTCTCTCCTCCCCTCCCTCCCTCTCTTTTCTCTCCCTCCCTCCCTCTCTCTCTGCCTCCTCCTCCTTCCCCCCCGCCCCACCATTTATAGGAGGGAGGAGGGAGGGCGGAGCCAGGAGGGAGGTGGGTGGAGCCAGGAAGGAGGTGGGCTGCGCCCATTGGAAGGCCCGGTGCGGCTCCTGGAGCCCTGATTCAGGGCTCCGGTTGCCGCATCGGGCCTCCTAATGGGCGCCGCCATTTTGCAGGGCAAAATGGTGGCCGGAGCGGCCGAAATCAGCGGCAGGAGGGACCGGGGGCCGGCGGAAAGGCGCTCGCAGGCCGCATCCGGCCCGTGGGCCGGAGGTTGCCGACCCCTGCTCTAGGGTTAGGGGAACAAGACGGCCGTGAATATGGAAAAAACGCAAATAACAAAAACACCATGTGTTTTTACCTGAAGGACACCTCTCTAGGAATCTCTAGGTCCTCCAGTGCAACTCTGTGGTCAATGTCCAACATACACCATAGAATGGCACTGGAGTAGCTACAAATGGTCTTTCACTGCAACTTTTAGTTAAAGTTGACCACAGAGTTGCACTGAAGGACCTAGACAGTCCTAGAGAGAATATATTAATGAAATCCGTGAATAATCAAATCCTCAAAGTTCAAAGCCACAAATATGGAGGGATGACTAATTTCACTACCAACATGCCACAATTAAATTGTTTTTTAAAATATTTATTATAAAGTATAAATTATATACACAGAAAAGAAACAAAAGACATGTACACAAAAAACAAACAGCAAACAAATAGACTATTAAAACAGGACTTCCAAGGACCTAAGCCATTGTATATACCCGTGATGGCGAACGCGTTGCACGCGTGCCACAGGTGGCACACGGCGCGATTTCACCAGGCACGGGGCGAGGGAGACGGCAGAACAGGCACGTGCCCCTTCCGCCTCCTCCCTACCATTTTCAGACCTGGAAGGAGGAAACAGAGGCGTGTGCGCGTCTGTCTCCTCCTCCCAGCCCTCTTCCCTCCCAGCTTCCCTTCGCTCCGCTCGAAAGGGCTCCATGGAGCCCTTGCGCACGGAGTGAAGGCCGAGGAGAAGGGGGCTGGGATGTGTGCCCAAACTCTTCCTCCTCCCGGCTTTCCTTCGCTCGCCAAGAAAGGGCTCCAGGGAGCCCTTTCGCAGCGAGCGAAGGAAGGGCGAGGGCCCTTTTGCCAGCCTCTGACGGCCCCAGAAGGGATGCTCAGGGGCTGGCAAACGCCGGAGGACTGTGCACCGTCCTCCATGGTCCTTTTGCCGGGCTCTGAAGGCCCCAGAAGGGAAAAGAGGATGGAAGCCCCGCCCCCTGGAGGGCAGAAGCCCCACCCCGGCACCCAGCCCCCATCCTGGGGGTAGAAGCCCCGCCCCCGGCACGCGAACTGAAAAAGGTTCGCCATCACTGAAATTGACTTTGTATAGACTTTATTTTTACAATCATTTGTCTGCAAAACTCACCCGATTAGTTTAAGTTGAATGCCTTAGTACTAAACTATACAAACAAATTTAATAAAGCTAGAATTCTTACACAACTTTCTTCAGATTAGCCCCATTTAAAAACAAAAGTTAACATTCCAACTGACAGCATCTGCGCTCCAAGGGGAGATAGTGAAAGAAGTGAGAGCAGAGAGAACAAAAACACATAAACAAACAAAACAACAATAACAACAAAACTTATTCATCAATGGTCAACTTCAACATGGTCCAAATTTCCTTCAGTAGATCTGCCCATTCAGTGTTAAATTGATCCAGAGACTTGTCTCTGAGTAAAAAAATCAATTTATCAATTTCTATCAAATCAAGCGTTTTCCATAGCCAATCCACCCTTGAAGGGGAAACATGAGATCTCAGTTTTTTAGCCCATACTGTTACCAAGTTTGGTTTTATATAAATTTTGGGTGCCATGCGATCTGAATCTATGACCCCTGACTGACCCCATCGCTAGCCGCCATTACCCTAAAAGCGAGCTGACCACGTAGCCAGCTGTCCTGCTAGGCTTGGTCAAGGAAAAAAGGTAGAATTTAAATCTTTCAGCAAGCAGTTTTGGGTGTTGCCGTACTAGTTTCACAGGCTGCCCAAAGCAAGAAGACAATAGCAGAGCTTCCTCCTTTTGAGAACCAGTGATTAAGTTAACGGCTCCACCATCGAGATATTTGTCCCCTCCTGAAAAGTGCCAGACCTCTTCTTTGTGTATCCATTGTGTAAGTTTCAGCTTAAAGATAGAGTCATCAAGCCTTTGTTCGCCAGGCTGTCATAGCCTGAGGTTATGTTTAGGGGTATATAAGGACCCCACTTCCAACCCTCCAGTGGGCTTGTTGAGCTTTGAGTTCCAGACCTGATACCTTGCTTGTTGAGCAGCCTGCTCCAAGCTTGCGATTCTTGAGTCTTGGACTCCGCTGAAATCACTTGAGCTAAGCCAAAGCTCACTGTCTCTCGGGCCTCTTGTTAGCTTTGCCCGCTGGAACTCAGCTCCTAGCCACCGTGGTCGCCGCTTGCTTTCCCTGTTCCCGCAGCCGTGTCTCACCATTCACCATCCCTCACATCCATCACTTTGGAGAAGACTCCTAAGGTAATTATCCCAACGGTGCCTCTATCCTTTCTCCTTTACTCCCGAACTCACCCCTCCCTTGCTTTAGCATTGAATGTGTGTGTGCGTGTGTGATCCCCTTTGTTGTGTGGCTTTAATAAATGTTTTATATTTTAATTGCACCTCATTGGCTTCCGAGTCTCTGTCTCTTGGGGTTGGGCTAGATGACCTCTGGTATACACATAGGGACCCGACCTCGCTGTGTGCACTGTCTTGTAATATTTGAGCTAATTAAATTCCCCTAATTCGATCCTTCTTAACAATACCATCCTGACCGCAGTTGTCATGTAAAACAGTCTTCTGCCATATTTAATACCATTAAATCATTTTGAATGTATTTGTCAGGAAAAGAGCTTCACAGCAACTCTTCAAAGTAGACCATGATAGAAGGCCTGCTACTGGAGGAAGGTTGCCAATTGCCATCATACAAAGTGGCAGAACAAACTGCAAGACTTTCAGATCCTTCCCCCCCCTCCTCCTCTTCTTCAGTATTTCCCGGCTATGTGGGACGTGTAAATACCCCAAAAGGCAAGGAGGGAATCTGAGGAAATATCTGGGTTTGGCGCTGTGAGGGAGGGGTTGTCTGTTAAGACCTCCACATATATGATTTCTGTGAAAGCTACAGGTACCACCTAGTGGCTTGACCTGATACGCTATGCAAATAGCATTCTCTGGTTTTTCTGCTTCTCATTCTTCAGGAATTTGCCTGGATTTCCAGGGATGAGCCAGTGGACATATCTTGTTCTTAACAGAGCAGAGAGAAGAAGAAGCAATTTTACTGCCTCCTTTTGGTACTAAAAGAATAGCAGGAAAAAATATATATCTCGGTGTATAAGTACCTTCAGTTTCATGGGCTGCATTCAACACTGTCACTGCATCCATAGAAGCAGTTTCTGGAAGTGGGAGGGGCCTAAAATCCAAATACTACTAAGAGCTTTATGTTGCATTTAAGCATAGACCATGAGGCTAATTTTAATAGAAGTCTCAGTTTAATGTTTGGTGTACTACTTGGATATCAGGGGAGTGGTATAACATGATTCAATTCATCCATGTTTCTTAACAACTGGACCATAGTATAGTGCAGAAGATTGCATCCATTTGGAAAAGTAAACATGTAGCAGTACAACACAATTGGGACAAAAATATAAAATTAGCAAAACACAAACAGCTTATAAAAGCTTAACATGCACATGTATCAGGCCATTATTTTTTTTGCAACAGTCATAATTGGCTGACAAGATCAAGTGGTTTTGTCTTAATTACTAAATGTCAAGAAAAACAAAAACTGTATTTACAGTATATCAACTAATTTGATAAATCCAACAGTTAACCAAGTTCAGAAATTCAGACTTAAGCAATTAAAACTCAGCAAACATTTATTCAATAACTATAAGACAACACCAGAGACATTCATTATCAGAACTTAAACAGCAAATGTCAACATCGTCTAATTAAAACGCATCATTTCAAAATACTGATGGGCTGGCAATTCATTAGTTACATACTGAAAACAACTCTGGTTCTCTCTTTTCCCATACTGCCTCTTCTTCTTTTCTTCTATTTCCTCCCTAGAGTAATGACCTTGGATGTTTCAGTCCATGCCTCTCTCCTCTATTCTGTTGTTATACCACCTGTGTGACAACTATTCCCTTACAATCATTTATTATACTGTATATCCCTTCACCATACCTCAGCTTGCCCCTAAATTCATGGCAAGTAAGATACAAAAGCAGCACATGCAATAATTTGAGTTGCAGTAGTGCTTATGTCAAATAGCTGAGTGCAGCCTAGCTGAAGTTTTAGGAAATGTTTACATCAATAGACACAATAAAAAAACACATAATTAAAAAAATAAAATTTACTATTTTACAGTGGGCTACCTTGTATGTCAGTTCAATCAAAATAGAGCCACAGGGTTGCAGAATTTTAGAAGGGGAGCTACAAGATGCATTAGGTGAGACAGCGTCCTGGAAAGGGTATGGAAGGCCAGATCAAGATGAGTCTGGCAGTTTGGACCCATGCTTGAATGTTACATATGCATTGAAAATACCAGAGCAAGTATTTTGTTTCTGCAATTTTACCTGCTGTTTTCTTTATTTACACTTACTGCTCATGATGACAAAGATAAAGGAAACATTCCATTTTGAGTCTCCTCTACAGATAATGGTGGCATGCCTGAGCCTTTTAAATAAAAACTTTAACTTAAGGAAGGGAGCCAGCCTATGTATAAAGAAAGATGAAGGTACTAACTGACTTGTAATAACAATCCCAACAGCACAAGGTTGCTGCCTTAATATCAGAAAAATATCTTCACCCCTGTATACGAGAAAAGGAGACACTAGTGTTAGGAGAGAAAACAAACCTCAAATAAATTGGGCTTGAACAGGTAGAAATTATGCCCACCTTACCTCAGATCCCTCTTTTGATTGAATGAGAAAGCATGGGAAGACTGCAGATTTTCCGTCCGATTGGTTTAAATGAAGGTGGAAGTAGGTATAACAGAAAACCCTTGAGCAGCAAAACACAAGATTTTGCTCTTGGTAAACTGGCCCACCTCTGCTGTCTCCACCAAGTGATTCCTTAAAACCTATGTTCCTATACATGGTATGTCTTTTCTGATGAAGCTTGTTATTTAATACCCAAACAACTGCTGGTGTATAGATAAAACAGACATGCTAATGCTAGAAGACATAATTCTAATAGAGGTATAAACTTGTGCCTATGATGTGTCTATGTTAAGTTGTGCTACAAATGGCGGCATATTTATACATGCTATTTGTGTTACTAGAATAAATCTTAGTAGAAAAGCTGCAACTGCTTCCCATGTTAATTTCCTAATAGACCAAGGTTTAAGAATACTTAAGGGGAATACTAATGTTGATGTGATTATTATATTGAACTTGGGAGCTTTGGTGACCAACATAGCAGCTCCTAGAAAATCCAAACAGATTCAGGCCAACAGATATAAGCCAAAGAAACTTCAGTCTTCTACAAGATATAGGCACGGAGGAACTACATCTGTGTCACTATCTCCATCTTCATGGGAAAATATCCTAAACTCTGACCAAGAGAAAATTGGTCCAAAGTGCAAAACTCTTTCAGCACATAGGGCTTCATATACTCTAAAATATCATAAGCTGGTGCGCAGGACACAACACAACCACACAATTTATTTCAAGTGTACTTTCCCTGTGTAAGAGGGACTGGTGAAGTCACTTTTATGTCTCCAGTCTGAGATCTGTCTCATGTCTACAATTCCTGCTTTAAAAAAAAATTGTTTTATTTATATACCGCTATTCCAAAGATCATAGCAGTGAACAGCAAGTAAGCTAATTAGTAAGTAAGCTAATTTTGCCCCCAACAGTCTGGGTACTCATTTTAGTGACCTCGGAAGGATGCAAGCCTGAGTCGAGCTTGGGCCCTTTTGCTGGTCTTGAACTCGCAACCTTGTGGTCTTGAGTGATTGGCTGCAGTACAGGCATTTAACCACTGCGCCACCAGGGCAAATCTGTAGCATGGGTGCAAAACTTGAAGTAAGAATAGTGAAATGTAGTAGAATGCACATGTTTCACTTCCTCTGCGGCTATTAAAGCTGTAGGGTTCAACTCATAGCCTTGCAGATCTACAAGGAAAGGAGAAAATAATTGTACCCTGGCTTGTCAGATCAGCAAGGGATCCTTTCCCTGCACCAAAATTTTGCATATTTTACAACGCAAACAGCTCAAGTGTATATAATTGAACATATCTGCAGGAACTTACTACTAATCAATGGGGAAAACTGGCATAAATTGCACAAGAAAGTGCACAAATGAGGAAAAACACTAATACGTATTTCAAGAAGGAAACAGTCTCACCATCTGTTATGGAACAAAGACAGGAAAAAATGCATGGGAGATGCAGAGAAACTCAACAGATTTTTTTTTACATAATATTGCACTGTAATAGTTACTTTCTTCAATTATAGGATCTAGATGAAAGAATAGTAAAGGATGTGTTTATTCATATTTACTGGGCACTTGTGCTTTGCAGGTCTATGCTACTAGTGCCAGAAAGGCAATCCTTTTTGGATATCTGTGCTCAAGTCTAGAAGTGGCCTTATTCAACATATGTTTTAAAATGGTTTTAGTGTCTCTTGGTCCGAGGGGAAAAAATGATCATTACAGTATGTAGTCATCCCCCATTGCTGCTATTATACAGAAGACAAATTTATATTCTGAGCTGAGGTGAAATACAGTTCTTAATATAATTTATTTAGACTAAGATCCACCATGGCTTTGTTCAATTCCTTGTATGTCCACAGCACCAAATAATTTAACTTTTACCATTGTTCATGTTAAGAAACAAATTGGAAGTGTGAAATTTCTTAATTGGAAGTTTATTTAACAGCTATAAAGATACTTTATTTTTCCAGAAAAATTTACATATGTGGAATATTGTACTAAAAAAGGAATAGTTTTAGGAAAATAAAGTTGAACATGACAGTACGGATTTACAGTTTACATATAATACTATTTATCAACATCTGTCTGACTCATACAAAGTCTCAGTCTTCTTTTTGTATTTGTCTAAGATTCCTCTCAAGTTAGCCAGTGGATCTTCTGACATAAATTTCTGATATTCCTGATCAATCTTTATATTCTGTTCAGTCAGGTACATCTAGAAGAGTTATGACAGATCAGATTATATTGCAGCACTTCCATTTCAGTTTATATTTCAGAACATGCATATATATCAGATATCTCAGACTTTGTCATATTATTACAATTTTCAGATAATAAAATATGTTATATATTTATATTAAATATGGTATGCAATTATGAAATGTGGAAAATCAAAAGATATTGGGAACATGGGTTATTGACTGGCCCTGATGATCCAGAATTTGTATGGTTATCACTTGCTACATGGGCTGGAATCCTGTTTCCTTTGCTGGTGTAGAGTAGTTCAGATAGTTCCCTAACAGGAACATGGTGCAAAAACATCATGAGTGGAATCCTGTTGGCATGTACTGCACGCATAATGGTCTGTTTATGTGAATACAGTCTCCAGGTTTGCACAGGGATAAGAACTGGCTGTGGCATGAGAAAGCTACTGATTCAGGGCCTTCTGTTTCTCCAATGCATGGTTTGAGGGAGGGCTTCCTCAAAATCAAGGTGTGTTCGATATGGACAAGTTGAACAATCTTCTGTAAAACAAGACAGGTGTCTGTCCATGCCCTTCCCACAATGCCATTCATCTAAGAAATGCTTGGCTATGTCCCTATAGTTAGATGCAGAACAAAGGCAACCTCCAAGATCTCCCAGGCTTCTGTGGAGGTACAGGAGGATGATATTATATTGTTGTATGTCCAACTATAGCCAGGAGCTTCTACATTGACCCCGGACACCACATGGCCATGCTGGGTGTGGGGACACAGGAGAAAAGTAAAATGTCAAGAGGATGGGAGTTTCTGGACCTAGATGCCAAGCCTGGATGAGGGCAGTTGGTTATGCTTTCAGAAAACAGCGTGACAGTCTTTCTAGAATATTGTAGTGTTATGTTACAATAGCAAAATCAAAAAGCTTTCTGAAGTCTAAATGTCCAACAAATTTATTATGGCATAATTCCTGAGAGCCATGTGATGTAGTAGTTTGAAAATTAGACTAAGACTCTGGAGACCGGGGGGTCAAATTCCAGTTTGGCCATGTAAACCCGCTTGGTGACCCTGGGTAAGACACACTCAGCCTCAGAGGGTGGCAATGGCAAACCTCCTCTGAAGAAACATGCTAAGAAAACTTGTGATAGGTTCACCTTAGGGTTGCCATAAGTCAGAAATGATACGAAGGCACACAACAACCTGTTTCAGTCAAAATGTTTCTCTAGTACAAACTAGGAAAACATATCTTGTGTGCTGTCAACTCATTTCCAACGTACCTTATTTACCTTATTCACAGTGTTTTTTCAGCAAGGTTTGCTCAGAAGGGGTTTGCCTTTGCCTTCCTCATAGCCAGGAATGTGTGACTTGCCCAAGGTTACCCAGTGGGTTTCTGTGCCTGAGTGAGGATTTGAATGCTGTTCTCTAGGGTCATAGTCCAATGTTCAAACCACTTCACTATGCTGACTTACAGGAAATTGTAAGCTTGGAAAAAATACTCCAGTATTTGTGTAAATTGCTAACCTTCTATTGATTAATTGCAAGGATTTCACCCCAAAATCTGTGGTATTTGGTCAAGATGCAACATATTCCATGTCATGAAGTATGTTCCATGCTTAATCAGATGTATCTAAGATTTGTTTGATTTTAGCCATTTTAACCTTCTTTTTGAACGGTTAGAAAAAATATCAATGTATAAACCTCATCTAAAAGCCTCACAAATTCTAGTTTCCAGATTATAATTGCCTGATATTATTTGTGAATGCCTCAAGGATTCAAAATAGAACTTCCTGCATTCTTCAAACCTAAAGTTTCAGTACCAAACTATGGACATTTTATATAAGGGTGAGTAACTGAGCGCTAATTTTCCATTTATTTATTATTTCCCACCACTCTCACAGTTGCTCCCTATTGGCTATATTGACTACAACTGATAGGAATTATAGTAATAAAGAAGACATAAAGTACATTGACCTACACATGACTTCATGAAATAAGCAAAGTATCACAGATCAGTAGCCTTTGGAATTCTTTCAAAAGTCTAGAATGAGTTCTATCTTATATAGCATGAATTACCTCTACAGACTCAAGATGAGAAAATATCAGTTCCAGAAGATGTTGTAGATTTTTGTCCACTTTCCGACTCTCTTCAGATGTTGTTTTTATGACCACCTGATACCTAAGAAGTAAATATATTACTGTCACAATCCAACAGAAATGTGTCAGTCTTTTGATTTCAAATGGCTTAGGCCATTTTTCAAGGGATTTAGTGGAGATTATTAATTGTTTCTTAGACCTTCATCCAGTAAAGATACTTTGCAATGTCTGAGGCATTAAAAGCATTTATGTAATTAATACATTACCTTGTAAACAACAATAACTCGTTATAACTATTTCACAATCCACTCTTTTTATAGTCAACATGTTTTCCACTTCAAACTAGGAAATGGTATAGTGGGTTGGGAGAAAATAGAGTATTCCTGTATTTGCAGAAACTACCTTCCTATTGGTGAATTGCAAGAATTACATTCAAGACCTATGGTGGCTGATATAATACATATGTCACATATTATCTAACATGTTTCTGTCTTTAATCACATTTAATCGAGATTGCTCTAAAACAAAATTCATACTTCAGCATATATCTCTGCCCCTATTTCATATCATTTTTTCTAAACTACCCAATAATACCAAGTCTATGACTCTACCTCTTTCAGCAGAATCTTATGACTGTTTAGTTGGATGTAAAAAGCCCACTCATCTTATATCATGACAGGTTTATCCTTATCCTTGTGGGGGTGAACCCTAGATGCGCAAATTACAGTTCTTTAGACACATCTTTTGTTACATTTCCTTTGCTCTTGCCATTTTCCACAATGGAGAAATGAAGATGGCAAGCTACTTTTTTTTAAAAAAACATTTTTATTGGTGATTTATCAATCATTTACTGTACTTGAAAAAACAAGATCCAATGATTTGCAAATGGAACCTATTTGCAATTTTATTTTGGATTGCCATTTAGAAGGGAATAATTCTAAACTGCATTTGTAATTTGAAGCGGGAAAAACGTGACAAAACATGTTTAAATTAAAGGAAAAACAAGCATTAAAAATAAAGCCTAAGACAAACACAATGCAGCACCTCAAACCCTTAGCCCATATATCAGAGCTAGGCAAAATGTGGCCCATGGGCTGCCAGGGGCCAAAAAAGTGTTTGCATTTTGCCTCCAAATGCCCTCTAGGTGGCATGGGGGGACATTTTCACTACATTTTAGCCCCAGGAGAGGCCTTTTTTCAACACTGAAAGCGGCTATAAGGGCAGAAAGATGGTGAAAATGCCCTTCCTGGCTTTTAGGGGGAACAAAAATTGTGTATTGTTGTGGCTTTGGGTGCATCCTGTAGGGATTTACCACTTCTCCCACTGCTTTTCCACCAAGTGTGAGGTTTGTCTAAAACTCTGCTATCACCAAGTGTGAAGACTTCCACAAATCTCACTGTAACTACCAAGAGTGAGTATTTGTGTGCCTTCAAGTCATTTCCGACTTATGGTGACCCTATCACAGGTTTTCTTGACAAGTTTCTTAAGAGGTTTGCCACTGCTGTCTTCTGAGGGTGAGAGAGTGTGACTTGCCCAAGATCACCCAGTGAGTTTTCATGGTCAAATGGGGATTCGAATTCTGCTCTCCAGAGTCATACTCCAGTGCTCAAAGCACAATGCCACACTGGCTCACACCAAGAGAGGGCTTTCCCCTCACCCTCACTTCTCCTACCAATATAAAGATGACCTACTGTCCTGCTTCAGTAGCCACCAACCATGGGGCCCTCCTAGATTCCCTTGAGGTATCTTCTTTGTCTCACCACTATCGCAAGCACAGTTGGTGGGGGCTTGAGAGAGGTCCCTCTTGGTGGCTGCACCTACACTCCCAGGGAGGCCAGAATAGCCCTTTCCATCAGCAGGTTAAAAACTGCTTTTTAAACAATTTTTAAAAGAATGGGCTAGGGGGTGCTCTATTGTTTTCACTGAGCTGTTGTTAAGAGCTTGTTTTTAATTGCATTTTGTTCTTTTAACTTGAAGCTGAATTTTTTTAATACAGTGCGCCCTTGGCTTATGCGGGGGATCTGTTCTGGACCCCCCCTGCGTAAGCCAAAACGTGCATATGCCCCACTTGAATGGTGCTTTTGCATGCCCTGGCGGCGTGCGTGCGCCATGGGCGCACGGCCCATTCATTTGAATAGGACATGCCGCCTCTTGCGCCCCACACAGGTTTGAGCGTATGCTCAAACCCACGTATAGCACGCCCCTGCGTATGACACGGGTGCACTGTACTATAAATTGTTTTAATTCTATTTTAATGTTTACTTTTTGTATGTTTTTAATTTGTCCTGTTCTTGTAAATTGTGAGCTGCGCTGAGTCCCAATTTTTTTTGGGGGGGGAGCAGAATATAAATAAATACGATGACAATAATTCCATTCTCTCATCCCTCCTAACAGCTCTTTACCATGTTATTTCTAATACAGAGCCCAAAAATAGCAAAATTACTTTACTGTGTATATAGTAATATATAAACTGCATTGTACACCAAAGTCCATGACCTCACATGTACCCCTCCCCAAATTCCTAAGGAGCCAATGCAGCTTCCTAGCCTCTCACAATTACCCACCCCTGCTATATCTGGTTCAACTTACTGGCATCGAAATTCATGAAGTTCTTTTGTGGCTTCACTGACACCTTCACTGAGCCCATTATAAAGCAATTGTTTATATTTCTCCAACTGCTCCAACTCTTGATCAGCTTTTTCTTCTTCTTCTTCCACCTCCTATAATTAATACATATCATAATATATTGTGAACATTAATATATTTTATTATACTGTGGTTCATAGTCTGTGGTGTACAGACCCCTGGGGGGCCACAACATTCTGACATGTCGTCCACAAAAGCTTGAAGGTTGCTCAGCCCACCTTTTCCGCTCAGCGGATCAGCCACATGACATGTGAAGGCTGGCTGACTCTGCATATTGCCTGTCACCTGTCCTCTTTGGCTGCAGGGTGGAGGCGGCTGAGTAACTGAATAACAGTTGAGCTGATAGCCAGCCTTTGCTCTTTTCTCTCTCAAAAATACAGGTTTAGTTTTTGAAGAAAATATACATATTTTCAAATTGTGGTACACAATCATGGTGCATAATAAAAACTTTAACCTTTTTTAAATCTTGAAAGCAAAACATTACCAATTTTTATTTACAAATACATACCACAAGGTTTATTTATAAACATGTATTCCCTATATACAGTGATGTACAGCTTATAATAGATATACTGAATCGTAAATGTCACAATCACAAATACAATATTTTTATCAAATACATATTATATACACATAAATACCATATATTTATAATGGTTAGACCAACCAGCTCCTAATATTTAATTTTTCACTACCAAAAGCATTTGGGAAATACTAAACCCACCTTCATTTTCCGTTGATAGAGATCTTCCAGTTTTTGGGCTTCTTCTTTTAACATTTTGATAATACTGTTCTGCTCTGCTTCCATTTTGTTTACCTTAAGGAGTGAATATTAATTAAAAGTGTCAACAGCAAAAAAGGGACAATGAGGAAAAGCTTGTGCTTCTAAGCTCTGTCCTTTCTGAAGGTGATCAGCCCAAATATTAAGATGTAAAAAAATATAGCTAAAATCAAGTATCTTGACAGATAATCTAAAGAGCCTATACATTTACTTTTATGTTCTTCAGCCTACATGCCAGACAGAGTTTGCAAATGTGTAGGGTGCATTTTCAGAGCACCCAGAAATCAAAGTCAGCTGGAAATGGCTTCAAAGACCTCAATATTCAGTTTCCATTCTTTTTGTAGAATCCCCTACCCTCCATACTAGCTACTTGTCCACATGCATTTATTTGGGGGTCAGAATTATTATTTTTCTCTGTCCTCTGCCACCATTTCCCCAGCTCTGGTGCTCAAGGCTCCTTAAAAAACAGATAACATTAAAAAAAATCACATCACTAAAAATAAAACCATGGAGTCACAATATAATTAAATTATCAACAGAGGTAAAAACAATTTTAAAAAATATAGACAACACAACACATTAAAACCCTTTTTCCATAAGCAATCAGTTTCAAAATGCCCATCAAAATAAAAAAGTCTGCCTTCCACCAGGATAGCATGGAGATTTCCAGAACCTAGGAGTTATTACAGAGCACAGACCTGAAAATCAGGCAGTGTACTGTGCAATTAGTCACTTTATTGGAACCAAGTATTTAGTCACTCACCTGTTCTAAAGCATCCTCTGAACAGATTTTTGTTTTAGTAGCATTACCAATTTCTTCCTCAGACATGTTTATGAGGTGCATAAGAGGACCCTGCCACAATTACACAAAAATCAAAGGTGGAAAAACAGAAAAAATGTATTTTAGATTTTTGGTCAATGTGTTTTAGTTTTAAGAAACGAAGTACCTCCAAATTGATTTCATACTGAGTGAAATCAATTCCCACAAACTAACAAAACATACTTTCATGCAACCAAATCATTCCTTATCTTGAGCAAACTTATAGAAAACTATACTTAGGGAAGTCCTGTTTAAATTGTTTGAGAACACTTTGGGAAATCTGTTATATTTTAATGGCTTTGAAAAAAATTAACTTTCTGATATACAGTAGGCCCTTGGTATCTTTGGTTCCATGATTCCATGTGAATACTAAAATCCGTGGATGCTCAGGTTCCATTAAATACCATGAAGAGTAAAATGGTTTCCCTTATATAAGATGGCAAAATCAAGGTTTCCGCTTTGGAATTTATGTATTGTTTGAATATTTTCAACCCATGGATGCTTGAATCTGTGGATATGAAGGGCTGACTGTACTATCTATTGTGTCATAACATCATTCATGTCGGATAATACACAGGTGTGTCTAATCCAGCACCCTATTTCCCACAGTGACAAGTCTAACATCCATGGAAAGCCCAAAAGCAGGACAAGAATGCAACTGCTTTATTTGCCTCCTGCTCTCCAGCAATATGCACTAGTAATATCAGAGGCCAGGATCCACCATCATGTTGGTGCTGCAATACCAGCACAATGGAAACTCCAACCTGCCCTGCATCTCCAGCCCTTGGCACTGGCTGAAACCAGTCCCCCAAAGCAAGAATTTGGGTTGTACCGAAGACTGCCATAGAGATTGCAGATGACCCTCTCCCTCATTTGCAAGGTGAAAGTAGTTATGTCAGCAGGTGTTCACCTGTGTCTTGTGTACTGATATACTGCAATAGGCAACAGCATTAAGACAATTATTGTGCACAGTCAACAGAATTCCCTGTGACCAGAGTTGCCTATGAACTTTTCCTGTAACCAGCGTCAAGATCCCCAGTATACTTTAAATGAACTGTTGAAGCTCTTTTTAAGAATTATAGTGGAATTGCATATACGTACATAAATCTGAGACCTGTATTTTTCCAAGCAACTTGGCCCTTCATTAGGGTTAAACTTGATTTCAAAATCAAAGTCAGCAGAATTCTCTGAATTTATAGAAAATAATTTCAATTTACGAGCTAATTTGTGGTAATCTGCCAATGTGGCTTCAATCTGTTAAGAAAAAAACAAGACAGAATAAACAGTAAATCTAATGGAACTTCACAGTGATATATTAGTAGAAAAAAGTCTGTGATAAAACACCTTTGCCTTTTCGAGAGAGGGGAGGGTATTAGGGATTTTATATATTCTGTATTTTTATCTTTTTTAGCCGCCCTGATTGTTCTCAGAGGGGCGGGATACAAATAAATTTATTATTATTATTATTATTATTATTATTATTATTATTGGCATTTTCTTGTAACTTGGTGCTTTAGGGACTCAAAATTATTTTCATGTTTGGTCATGAACACCACTCTTTCTAGCTTTCAAGGACTACTGTATTTAAAAAAAAATGCTATTCAGATGCTATTTCATTACTGCCTGTAAAGGTGCTTTGCTACACCAAACCCAAACAAAATATACACTGGTAGCTGAAGGAAGAGCCTGTGCATTTATTTATTTAATATGCCACATTTTTTCTAAACTGGGCACAAGGCAGCTCTCAAAAATGCTTAAAAATGGTACAATTTTAAAAACACAATTAAAACATCACATTAATATAACAAGTCAAAATTTAATTCATTTAAGGAACGTTAAAGCCAGTGTGTGTTATTAATCTAAGTGTTCTAGTACGTCACATGGAAACTAGGGTTCAAATTCTTGCTCAACCATGGAAACCTACTAGGTGACCTTGACAAATGACATTCTCTCAGCCTAGAAGAAGATAAAGACTAACCTCTGACTAAATCCTGCCATGAAAACTATATGACACGGTTGAAGGCACATAACAATAAATGGAAAATGAATATTCTTTAAAAAAAATTTAGGTTCACTTACTGCCTCTTTTCCTCTAGCATATTTTAATTCCTCATTCCACAATTGATGTTGTTCTGCTTCCAGTTCCTTAGTTTGTTTGTTGACTGACTGTTTTAACTCCTCAATTTCACACTTTAATCTCTCAATATCTGTTATGGAGTACTTCTGGTTATCACAAATTAGTTTCAGCCGCATGTTCTCCTCTTTTAGTATTTCAATGTCCATGGCTAAATTTGAAGGAAAAATAAACTGTAAAATTTCATAAGGGAGGAAAAATTTTTTAACACAATACTAAAGTAAGAACTGTTTTCCTTTGGATGTCAGTATTTACTTTCACTTGCTGTCTTAATATTTTATTAATTTAAGAATAATTTGTTTATTTTTGTGGATCAAGTTAAAAATGCTTGGAAACCTGTGTTTTCAGGAGGACTGCTTATTTTTCACACATTTGAAACTTACTGTAAGATGCAAGAAATTTAGCAATATTAGATCTTGCTTTTATCTACCCCTCCCCCCCATACCACAGTTTATCTCTTTCTATGTAGGTCTCTTTTTTGAATGCTCTGTAAATATTTTCTTTCAGAAAGTCCCTGGTCAACAGAGATAATGAAGTAAGTTACTGATTATCAGTTTTTTCTCCTCACCAGCAGCCTCCTGCTCCTCAGTAATACTCTTTGACTTCTGACGGAGACTGTTCGAGTGAGATTCCAAGTTGGCTAAATAAACCTCATATTTCTTAACATCTGTCTGTAAAGATGATTTCAGTTTTCGCAGGGTCACTAATCGGTCCTTTTACATAGAAAGAAGATAGCGAGATTGCTATTTAGTTAGCATACTGAGGTAAATCAGATTAAATACACACAATTTTGAAAAAAAAAAAACTTTTCCCCAGTACCATATACTGGACCTGCCATATCCACAGGCTCCAGGTCGGTGGATTCAAACAACCACAAATCTGGCCAAATGAGTTGCAACTTTGGGAGGGCTAGGAAAATGGTGGTGTAGTCTTTGTCACTTCTCTGTCAGTTTCATAGTGAGACATGGTTGCCAGATTTGCCCTGGGATTGTTTGCAGCTCACTGATCCATGATCTGGCTTGCGCCTGGTTTCTCGGTCATTAAATATATATTTTTATATGAGACTTGAGTATCTCTGAATTTTTGTATTTCCATGGGGCCCTGGAACGAATCCCCTGCAGATAGAGAGGGCCCACTATACGTAGCCATTTTTCTCACCGGTTCACTTTCTCTCTCCTTCTCACGCCTTGCAATCTCTTTATTCAATCTTTCTTCTTCTGTTTCTAGTGCCTCTACATGATTTTCATGTATCTTGAAAAGATCCTCTGAAAGAAAACAAAAATAATAAACTAAATTATTCTAACTTTTGAAACACATTACTATGTGAAGAGATCTTGTAGCACCTTTGAGACTAACCAAAAGAAAGGAATTGGAAGCATGAGCTTTTGTAGACTTAAGTTTGCTTCCTCAGATGCATTTCTCAGTTGCAGATCAGATGCATCTAAAGAAGTAGTCTTAAGTCTACAAAAGCTCATGCTGCCAATTCCTTTATTTCAGTTAGTTTCAAAGATGCTATAAGATCTCTTCACATACCGAGACTAACACAGCTATATCTTTGAATTCTACCCAACACATTAGTTATACTATTAAAATAACAGGGCCCGGAACAATGGATGCAAGCTACAGGAAAAGAGATTCCACCTAAATATTAGGAGGAACTTCCTGACAGTAAGGGCTGTTCAACATGGAACACTCTCCCTCAGAGTGTAGTGGAGTCTCCTTCCTTGGAGGTCTTTAAACAGAAGCTGGATGGCCATCTGTCAGAAATGCTTTGATTGAGAGTTACTGCATGGCAGAATGGGGTTGGACTGGATGGTCCTTCTGGTGTCTTCCAACTCTACGATTCTATGATTCTATTAGTGCCCAAAAATAAAAACATTAGGTTTCAGTAATTAGTACATACTAAAGCTTCAATGAATATTATTACATACTACCTCATGGAAATCTAATTATAGTGGACCCTTGTTATTCACTGGGGTTTGGTTCCAGGAACCCCTGTGAATAACAAAATCCGTGTACGCTCAAGTCCCATGAAATACAGTGGCATAGCAAAATGGTGTCCCTTATATACAATGGAAAAATCAAGATTTGATACTTGAAATTTATACTTTTTTGGTATATTTTTGAATATTTTCAAGCTGTGAATTTTCAAGCTGTGCTTGAATCTGTGTATAAAAATCAGTGGATAAGGAGGGCCAACTGTATTTCTTTATACATTTAATATCTTATCAAGTTGCATCATTGCAAAGTAATTATACTAATTGTAATTTACACTGGATTCTTCATGGCCTTTATCCTGAACAGAGTTCTAGCCTAGTAGTAAAGGACCAGAAATAAAGAAATGTGTGGAACAGAGGAGGGCTCATGCACAGAATCACAAGGCCATTTTCAGCTTCCCCTAACCAGACATGAACTGCACTGGCATCATTCTCTGGAACCATTCTGGTTAATTCTATTCACTGAGGCTATTTCAGATTTTCTGGGGTTGCGGTCAATGAAATAGCACTTAAAGACAAAACTGCAAACCCAGACAATTTTTCAACCAATTTGAAGTTGAAGGATCCAATGGCTGCACAATTCCCACTCTTAAGCTATAGGAAAGATTAAGTAATATGTATGAACACAGCGGTAAATGAGACCAGATTTCAGGAAGAAACAAAGAGGCAAATGCATGAGGATAAGAGGGTAAGAAGTCCTATCTGAAATAATATTCCAAATGGTCTACAGACTATCTTTGTGGAAGACATTAGTGTAAAATACCTCGAAATAACTTGGTAACTGATAAAGCAGACTGGATCCACAATGTTTCTGGGTGGATGGGCAGGCCAGGGGGCCTATTTCCCTCAGGATAGGGGGCCTAACTCCCTCAGGATCAGTTGTTGGTTACACCAACTTTGGGGTGAAGCAGACAGGCAGGAAGGAGCAGCTAGAGGCTGCTCCCAACCTGACTGCCCCGGCAAACACAGCTTTCAGGCACGTGTATCATGTAAACGCCACACCTCTGGAGGGCCCAGAAGCTACTACTACTAATAATAGGATTTATTTATATACCGCCCAATCACTGGGAATCTGAGCGGTTTACAACAGAGGAGATAATAGATGGTTCCCTGCCCTCAGGCTTACAATCTAACAGACATGACACTCCCATCTGCCTGTCTGTTTCAGGTCTCTCTTGAACAAACCTAACCACAAACCCGTTTAAAACAACTTTGCCTTTGCCCTGGGTTTTATTTTGGTCAATCTGGGAACTGAGTGGATCACTGCCCTGGAATAGTTACAAACCCTTCTGTAATCACTCAGGCTTAAAGGTTTGTCAAAATGAAATGTTGTCACAGCAGGACCAAAAACAATGACTTATTGATTACACTAAGTGGGATGCTGCAACAAAACCCAAGCCAAAAGCAAAGTTAGCTCAAATCACTTAGCTAATTGAAGGCAGTCCTTTGCCACAGACTCTCTCCATTGGGATTTCCATGATGAATGAAACATTTTCCACAACAGGCTGGTTTCCTGGGCTGGACCATGACAAATTTTGCATGCCCTCATTTCCTGATCTTTAAACATCCCATCTCCCTGTCCAGATGGTGCTGACACTTTCCCAGGCAAAATGGGGGAAAAGAGAAAAAGAAAAAGAAGAAAAAAATCATCCCATCCTAACTAATGAAGGAGCATTCTCCTAGGATGTTTAAGATGGAAATGTTCTTATCTGTCCCATTTGTGTGAGCTGAACTTGCACAGCCTAGTGGAAAAAATGCAACTACTGAAAGACTCGCTATATTATTATTATTATTAGTAGTAGTAGTAGTACAGGCCTACTTTGTTAGCTAGGAAATACTCCTTGACAATTCTACCATAAACACATACATCTCCAGAAAAGGATTAACTTCAAAAGCCATTATTCTACTAGGTTTTTAAGTGAGAAATACTTACTTAATTTGCAGTGTATTTCAGCATCAAATTCTTCATATGTGTCTCCTCCCCTCATAAAATGGTCATAACATTTTACAGTGTAATCTAAAAAGAGCTAAGAATAAAATAATTAGTTTGATTTTAGATATTTTAGGAATGTGCATTCTGGGCTGTTGAGAGGAGGAATCCATACAACTAGGGTTTTTCCCATTAACATCCAGCATCAAGCAGGAAGAACAACAGTCTCATGCTAGCTGAAGACAAGTCTTTGATGACTCCTCTCACTCAGGCATCTTAAGAGACCAGTCACAATGGGAGGGAGTTAATTCCTCCACTCAGCTACCCAGAATGAACCCTCACAGTAAGTACCCAATGTGGGTTGAGTTAGTAACAAGAGGTATCCACAGAATTTGGGACATACTGAAGCCCTCAATCTCAAATATAAGGGAGGAAGTGAGTGCACACTAGCCTCTAACCACTACTTACAGTGCCCTTCTTCCAAAGGTGGCATCTGTCAATCTGAATTTGTCACTCTTTTAATAATGAATGAAGTAAGGAAGTAAGGAGGTGACTGCATTACAAATGCCAATGATAAAGGCATTAGTGTAAAACACCGCCAAGGTAGCCACTGCTGTGGTGGAATGTGCCATCACATTAGCTGGGTGAGGCATTCCTGTTAAATCATCTGCTATTAGGATGTATGCCTTAATCCATGAAACAATGGTGGAATAAGACACCCTGCATTCCAAAGAGTCCGGACTGAAAGAGACAAAAGAATCACAATGCTGAAGGGTCTTAATTTGACTAATGCAAATTTTTAACACACTGCACACATTCTACCATAACTTCTCTTGTAGGTGTGATGGATTAGGACAGAGAGAAAGAAGAATGAGTTTTTGAGACATGCTAAAGGTAGAAAAGCATGTTAGGCACAAAGGAAGAATCAGGACAGAGAAAAACATCGATCTCATTAAAGGTGCAAAGGTGTTCCCTAATTGAAAAGGCTGTGTGCTCTGAGAACAGTGAGCAGATGGGATGGTCACCAAAAAGGCAACCTTCAAAGAGAGAAGCGTCAGGGAAACTTTCTGAAGCAGTTCAAAAGGACATTTCGCAAGCTGCTTCATAAACAACGCCAGACTTGTTTTTGAAGGCTAGAGATCCCAAAGATGGGAAACAGTGCCTGATCCAAGATGGCAAAAGAAATCGCACGTGCGGGTAGGAACAGAGCAAGGCACAGCAGCTTACTACTTTTTCAAGGTATCAGGCCTACGGCATAATACACTTTGCACAGGAAAAATCAACCTGAAGTCCCCTCCTTTCTTTGTAATAATGAAGAAGACAGAGTGAACCTCTGAAAAACATTCTGAGGAAGACACCTGTTCTATCGCCTTGGTGTAGAGGATGCCAGAATGCCTGCATGTGTATGCCTTTCTTTTGATCATTCTTTGGCATTGGAGTGGGCAGCAACCTGCTCCAGGGAAACTGGATGAACTTGATTGAATAACCTTGAGAAATTGTGGACAGGACTTGCGTGTCCGTGGTTGTCGACACCCAGGTATCCCAAAAGAAATGGAGTCTGACCCTACTGGAGGAGTGTGGGTGTCAGAACCTTCACCTGGAAGAGGGTCTGGTAACCTCCCCTACAGTTGGAAGAGGACTGAAAGGCTGATAGAAGGGAAGCCTTGATCTATCCCATGAGAGTCTGAAAGAAAGAAAATACCTGGATCTGCCAAACTCCCTTGAGGGACAAAAGGAAAATGATGACTGAAAAGGTCCCATTTCTTGTCCTTAGTCTCCAATAGAATGTTCTTAGAGCCTCTTGTCTCAACAGATTAGTGCCTTTACAGGCTACTGTGAAGAGGTTTGTCCTAGAATGCACACACACCTCCCAATACTTGAGCCAAGAGGAGCATCGAGCCACTGTGATAGCATCTTTAGATCTTGCTGCCAAGATAAGGGGGTCCTGAGTAGTGTCTGTTACAAACTGAAATATTCCGTAAATCTTCAAAAGGCACCTAGGCAAGGACTTATAATCCAAGTCCTTCCTCCATAGTATATCCTCCACCTGGGTCTCCAGAAGATGTTTTAACTGTAATATTAAAGATTGAATATCTTCACCACCAGATGCTTAATGAGATTTTGCTTCAAGGGTGGGGCATGAATGGGGGCAAGTTTCCAACAGAGACTAATCCACTGTAATAGAACCGCTTCCTCCAAAGGAGGGAGGGGTGCTGGTTGAGAGTGGTCATGGTGATAGCTCTGCTGCTTTGTATTAGCAGTGTGCATTATCCATTCCTCACACAAAGCCTGTGAATAAGCTTCTGGTGCTGCTATGGACAAAGGCAGGTAGAAGAACTGACCTCCAAATGGCTGCATGGGAGGAGTCATCAAAGTCTGCCTTCAGCTACTGTAAGACCACGTTGTTCTTCCTGCTTGACTCTGGGCTCAGACAAACCAGTTGTGTGAATTCCTCTTCTAATTATACCTTCATAGTCTCTCTGCTAGTGAAGTGATCCCAAATTGATTACATCAGAGCCTTTCAATTCCTTTGACATCTGTGGAGCATCTCAATTGCTGAGTTGTTATACTGGATGATGCTGTGATGTATAACTGAGAATAACTGTAGTGAACAAATGCAAAGCGAAATACTTCTTGTCTTTGCTAGTTAGCAGCAACTATAGTGAGACATTTTAAAGAACTTTAGCGGGAGGCAGCAAGAGCTTTGTATCAGTTCTTTAGATGAACACAACAAAATACTTTCCATGGCGGGTTACAGACCGCCAAAAAATACGTATGAAATACGTATTAGGGTTAGGAAGGGGCGGTGCTTCCGCACCCCCCTAACCCTAGTACGTATTCCATACGTACAACATGGTGGCGCCCCTTCCACATGGGGGACGCCATGTTTACGTATTGGACGCATAGCGTCCAGACGTGTCGCGGCATCTATGACATCGCGAATGCGCCAGCGGCTCCTCGCGACGTCATAGAGGCGCCGCAAAAAGAAGCTCCGAAATGGAGCTTCTTTTTTGCTCCGCACGGGAACCACACGGTTTGGCTGCTGCGGCTCCCTCACGGAGTAAGTGGCACCGGCGGGAGACCGCCGCAAAGCGGCGGTCTATATCCCGCCCTAGGTATAGCAGGTAGAAGACTTCTTTGTTGTGACAATGAGAAGAACATCAATGAGAAGAATTGTTTAAATCCTTCAGCACCCAGAATCACAGACTATTGGCCAACATGGCTGAGGCTTCTTGGAGCTGATGTCCAAAATCTCTTAAAGCGGACTACAGTACTGCTTTAAAGCATTGCAGATCTGGATGGAAAAGGGCAAAGCACCTTTAGCCAAGATAAGGTAAGCTGCAAACAGCACAAATTTATGTAATTACATCAATTTCTGCAATATCCTCCAGAAAATAATAAAGATAAAGATGGTATAAACCTAAAACATTTTTGTGTAAGATTAGTAGTATGTATTCTACAATTTAGTGGGAGACAGTCAAAATACCTTATTATGCACAATTCCATCTTCAGTCTCTCCAAAAATCTGATCCTCATCAAATGATGATGGGTTCTCTTTCAAACAAAAATATAACTGGAAAGGAGAAAGATACCACATTTAAATCAGCTAGTAATGTCTCAGGCAGTGTGGTTGTGGCATATATGTCTGTACCTGGCTTCCTCTCTACCAAATGCATCTGAGGAAGTTGACTGAAGTCTATGAAAGCTCATGTTGCCAATTTCTTTCAGTTACTCTCAAAGGTGCTACAAGATCTCTCTACGTACTAAGAAAAGTGCTTCAGGAGGATTACCTGGATGCCACTGCCTTGTCTAAACCGGGGGTAGCAATCATGTAGCCAATTAGATATTGCTGGACTCCAGTTCTCAGCATTGCTTACTATGGGCTATGCTGGCTGGGGCTGATGGAAACTAGAATCAAACAAAATCTGGAGGATATAATTCACAGCCCTGATCTAAATCTTCCCAAAACAATCTAGAAAAGGATTTCTGTAATTTTAATGTAAAAGGATCTTGTAGCACCCTTGAGACTCAAAGAAAGAAAGAAGGAAAAATGTTGGTAGTCTAAGCTTTCTTTGATTTCAGTCTGTTTCTTCAGATCCAATTTTCAATTGCAAAGCTTCTGACTGAAAAAATATATGCAGATTCAACAATATTGCATATTTTTTCATAGAAATGTTTGTGTTTAGAGACATATAAACCTATCTTGATTATTGAAAAATGAGCTCCTGCTCAACAAATTCCAAATTATTAAAAGTAAATGGAGATAAATGTTTTGCAATACCTTAACGCAATCTGTCAGCCACACCAATGCTGCTACAATCTGAGGCCATGTATGTGGTGCCCCCACTGTATACATGGAACTTTTTGATAACTGAAAGGGATATCTGTAAAAAATGAAACAAAACACAGAAGTGTTACAATGAAACATCTAAAGAACTGGGAAAATACACAGAACATAAGGTCTAAGTTTGTAAGTTGAGTCAGATATGAAGAAAAACAAAACTTTTATTTTTAACTATGGGCCCGAACAGACAGGCCAAAATAAAGCTTCTTTGGGTCACTTTGAAGGTATGCTATTTAAACGATGCATGCATCCTAAGAGGCTGGAAGCTGTGCCTAAGAACTGGTGCGCAGTTTTGGTACAACTTTTGGGCTCTTAAGATGTGTGTGTCTTTTAAACAGCATACCTCCAAAGTGACCTGAAGCAGCTTTATTTTGGCTTGTCTGTTTGGGCCCTATATATCAAAATAGACAAGAACAGGGTATACATTTAGTATTGCTTAACATAAGTACACTGGTACCCCGGGTTACGAAATTAATTCGTTCCGCCGCCGCTTTCGTAACCCGGGATACTTCGTAAGCCGAATAGCCCATAGGCGCTAATGGGGAAAAAGCCGCGGCTGCGCCGCGGCTCCATTTAAAACAGCGCCGGGGTTTTTTCGTAACCCGAAAAAACCTTCGTAAGCCGAAACAATAAATCCCTATGGGATTTATTCGTATCCCGAAAATTTCGTAACCTGGGTATTTCGTAACCCGGGGGACCAGTGTACTTGATTACATTTGCTACTGTATGAACAGTAAGTTAAAAGAAATATTTCTAAATTTATGATGATAATAGGGATTGGCAATTGTGATCAGGACAATCCCACCTCCCCACTTGTCTGTTGGGCTGTGCACTGGCTTGACCATTTTTCTTTTTTTGAGTTTTTTTATTTTGGTGGGTGGGGGGTCTCTCAGTTGTTGGGGGATGCAAACTGAGGCATTTGTAGGGAGGTTGGCTGGTTTTCAGATAGAAAATCTTATGTAAATCAGTTTGAATTAAAAAAAAAAATGGAGCCTGAGGGCTGTGGTGGGCTCCCTGGGGCATATTTTGCCAACCTCTGATCTATGGGGTAGTATTTTTTAAACTTAAGTAATGGTCCAGGCTCATGGTACTTATCTAAAAAATAAGCTCCATTAAACACAATGGGATTTACTTCTCAATAGGCATACAGTATACAGTGGTGCCTCGGGTTACGAAATTAATTCGTTCTGCGGCCGCTTTCGTAACCCGAAAAGCCTTCGTAAGCCGAATTGCCATAGGCGCTAATGGGGAAAAGCCGCGTTTCGTGCGAAAAAGCCGAAAAAAGCACCAAAAATTTTCTTCGTATCCCGAAAAAACATTCGTAACCCGGAACAATGATTTCCTATGGGATTTTTTCGTATCCCGAAAATTTCGTAACCTGGGTATTTCGTATCCCGAGGTACCACTGTATAGAATTCATTGTTAGCTAATTATAAACAGTGAACCAGTAGATTATAGTGCTGATAGTTATTTTTGATTAAGAGTACATCATGGAAATAGGATATGCCATATGCAGTTTTTGTTCCCTTGTCTAAAATTACTTCCATTATAGTAAGTCGTAGAAGATAATATGACATGAAATCAGCCAGTCTTGATACTCCTCCTGAGAGATATTTCAAGCTAGACAGGCCTTTTTTTCTCTTAGTAAAACGGTATTTGTCATCATGGTTCTTACCCAAGCTCTTTAAAAATCTTTGGGACCTCTTCTTCACACTTGGAACTAGGAAACACATATGAAGGGCAAAGGAATTCATAAATAAAAGTGAAGATTTTAACAAAGTCTCTAACTGATGGAGTCTGGAGTGACTTGACAGTTGCAGGACCGTAGTTGTTTGCTGTAAGAAACTGAGAAAACAGATTTACTTCTGTTATGTATAGTAGATATTTTAAGGAGAATCTTAGTTGATTCATTATACATATTTTAAGTCTACAATGAACAAATTAAGTATTTTCAAAAACTGAATTTTATTTTTAAATTATACATGCTTTAGAGAAGGTGCTACCTTAGTCCTATTATGTGACACAAAACAGTAATATCGAGCATTGCTAGTTTTTAATGTTTGATCATTTGGGAATGCAATTTTAACTAAACAAAATGTATTAACCAAGCAATCTAACCAACTAAAAAACTGCATTCCTAGTTCAACTGCAAACCATTTATTAGTGCTGCATACATCACTCAGCTGGCGGATACACTGCTGGACAAATGCCTTGTCATGAAGCGGCCTAGGATCCTTGATCTTCTCCATATTTCCAAATACACCATACTGGCTGTTTCGTAAGCTTCCAGTGCCACTGCATCTAGAAACAAGATAGTAAGATGACATGTCTGAGGTTTAGTGCATTCTCAGTTTTCAACTATGCGAACAAAGCTATTTGGAAACAGAAAAGATAAGCTACAGGAATAAGACTGATTTAAATCTAGTACGATGCCTATTGCATGCAACATTATAATATTCTAGCTGAGTAATCACAGAATCGTTGAGCTGAAAGAGACTACAAAGGCCATCCAGTCCAACCCTGCCATGCAGGAACTTACAAAGCACCCTGAGACAGCCATCCAGCCTGTTTAAAGATCTCCAAAGAAGACTCAACCACATTCTGAGGGAGTGCATTCCACTGTTGAACAGGTCTTACTGCCTGGAAGTTCCTCCTGATATTTAGGTGGAACCTGTTTTCCTGTAGCTTGCATTCATTGTTCCTTGTCCTATTTTCTGGAGCAGCAGAAAACAAGCTTACTTGATCCTTGATATGACACCCATGCAAATAAAGGGCTATCATATCACCTCTTAACTGTATCTTTTCAAGGCTAAACATACCAAGCTCTCTAGGTCTCTCTTCATAAGGCACAGTTTTCAGACCCTTCACCATTTTGGTCACCATCTTTGGACACATTACAGCTTGTCAACATGCTTTTTGAATTGTGATGCTGGCAACTGGACACAATATTGCAGGTGAGGCCTGACCAAGGCAGAATAGAGCAGCACTATTACTTCCCTTGATGTAGACACTATACTTCCATTGATGCAGCCTAGAACCACATTGGCCTTTTTAGCTGCTACATCACACTGTTGATAATCATGTTCAATTTGTGGTCTACTAGGACTCTCAGATCCCTTTCACATGTAGTCTCGTTAAGCCAGGTATCCCCCATCCTACATCTATGCATTTCATTTTTTATTTGTCTAAATGCAATACCTTACATTTCTCCATGTTGTAATTAAATTTGTTAGTTTTGGCCCAGTTTTGCAATCTATTAAAGCCATATTGAATTTTGATCTTCTCCTCTGGTATATTAGCCACTCCTTCCAATTTGGTGTCATCTGCAAATTTGATAAGCGTGCCCTCTATTCTGTCATCCAAGTCGTTGATAAAGATATTGAATAGCACTTGGCCCAGGACAGAACCCTGTGGCACTGGTCACTTCTGTCCACGATGAAGAGGAGCCGTTGCTGCTCACCCTTTGGGTTTGACAGGTCAACTAATTGCAAATCCACATAACAGTTGCGTTGTCTAGCCCATATTATACTAGCCTGTTTGCAAGAATATCATGGGGACCTTATCAGAGGCCTTACTGAAATCAAGATATGCTATATCCACAGTATTCCCTTCATCTACCAAGATGGTAATTTGATCAGAAAAAGAGAGCAGATTAGTCTGGTATGACTTGTTTCTCAGAAACTCATGTTCACTTTTTGAGATTATGGCATTCCCTACTAAATGTTCATAGACTCTGTTTAATTATCTGTTCTAAAAAGCTTTCCTGGCATTGATGTCAGACTAACAGGGTGATAATTGTTAGGATGAATGAATATATGATGTGGTGCTTTCTTGGTTCTTAAGAGCAATGAGACTCCTTGGTGCCTCCTTTCAGCTTGAATACTATGCCGGCCCTTAAAAAAAATAAAAATAAAACAACACAGAATACTTGTGGTTCTAAAACAAGCATTTTCATAGCATTTCTTCTAATTGGTCCTTCCAAGTATAAAGAAACAGTGCTGCATCTTTTCAGATTGGAATGAACACTGCAGCTACTTTGTCAAGGAAGGGTATGCATTTCATGCATTTCTGTTACAGTGCTAAATTACCTTTTGCTGAAAGTACTGGTTCTCTTTTCTGATGTTGCTAGTGTATACTTCCCAACACTCAGCTTTGACAAGGTCGTCTTCCTTTCTTGCCTTGAAAAGAATATTAAATTGTGCAATGAAAGAAAACTAAATTATCTGTATTATATTAATAAATCCATCTGCTATTGCAATCACTCTGAAAAAGGTTCTTGTTGAAATACAGGCATCAACGTCTTTTCCCTTCTGTTGTGATCTAAGATTATATACATACACAAATATGAGAACAGGTAATACTCCACTTACAATGCATGCACATATTTTTTTTCCAGAAGAAAGGCTTTGTTTTAATATGCTAAAATTTGATATGTGGAATGCCTTTAAGAATCACAGCAGCAGTCTCTCTCTTTCTCCGAAATGAATACTCTTGGAGATTATAAAGAGTCCTCTAGCATCTTTAAGACTATTAAATTTATCTTACAGGATTCCTATGTGGACTAAATACCACGCTATAATGAATTTGTCAATCATAAAAGTGTCACTGACCTTATTTTTGCTGCTTTTATCGGACACAACTATCACTTACGTTTGAGGTGTATGAAATCCTGCCTTGTTGGCATCTGGTACCCTGAGAGGCTGGATGGACTGCCGGGAGCTGATGCGGCGAGTACTTGCACTACTCTTCATTGCTGAAGGGGTGAATTACAAGGCAAAGGGATGAAATGGCCAGCCCTCTGAGGGAGCGAAGATGCCCTCCTGTCAGCAACCGAAGGGGGAAAAGCAGGAAAGTGTAATCGACTCCAGGACACCAGGCGAAGTGAGCTGCTAGACCATCTGCCTATGGGAGGAAAGAGAAAGGCTTGAAATGCCTCAGGGAGTGTGAAGTGGGAAGGGAATACTGTAATAGCATTGGATGTCCTGGGAGGCTGAGGGTCCATCCTATCCCTTCCTACACCCACACCTTGGGTCCAGGAAGGGTTCCTGCAGGGGACAGTGTTCTGTTTCCTTGCAGAAGGAAGGCAGTGAGCTTTGTTTTGTTGAGGCTGTTTGAATACTCATTTGAGATGTGGTGCCGGAAGAGAGCGCTGAGGATACTGTGGATGGCCAAGAACACAAACAAAAGGGTCCTTGAAGAGACCAAGCCTGAAAACCCCCCTGGAAGCCAAGATGATAAAGTTGAGATTGTTGTACTTTGGCCACATCATGAGGAAAAATGAATTAATAGAAAGGACAGTAATAGCAACAGCAACTGCATGATACATGATGTGCCCATTTTGAGACTATGGAGGCTTGAGTCATACAAGGGATGCCTAGTATCACTGGATATCAAAGAGAAGGGGTGGAGCATGACTAAGTAGCATGAATTTATATTAGTGTTTTTAGCTTGCATGTTGCCTCCTTTTTAATTGAATGTCCTACACTTTACGATTCCTTGTCCTCCTTTGCTGTGAGGACATCTGGTCATCCTGGTTCTTGCGTTCTAGAACAGACGAAGCCTGAACTCTCCCTGGAGGCCAGGATGACTAAACTGAGGCTGTTGTGCTTCGGATACACCAGGAGAAGGAAAGACTTTTTGGAAAAGTCATCAGTGAGCCACCGAAGAGAGAGGAGAAGAAGTGTCAGGTTTAACTTAAAAAAGGGGAAAGCAGGGATGGATATATAGAAGTAGAGAGTGTAAAAGAATGGAAGGTTAGAGAGAAAAGAAGGATTTTGGAAATGGAATTATGGCTAAGGAAGTATAGTGAGAGGATATGAAAGGATCCTAAAGAAGACAGGGAATCAAGGAAGGAGAGATAATATAATAGTAAGAAGACTAAGAGGTTCAAGAGATCCTGAATACTGTATCCAGGAAATGTCTTTCATTCTTGCTTTAGTGGCTTGTTTTTGCTTATACATACACAGGTGCATACACACACACACACACACACACACGTACACATATATGCATTGCTGTTTTCTCTTTTTCGTTTATCTGTTGATTTTATGATATGGTATTGATACATAAAAGGAGTTGAATGTTATTGTTTGAATGTAAATTTTAAATTCTGATTTGTCTAATAATTTTCTTTTTTTAAAAAGGGGGGAGGAGAAGAGGAGGAAATAGAAAATGTTTATAAAATATAAATATTTCTAAAAATATTTATAAAACATGAAATGATAACATATAAAAAGTTTCTAAAATGTAAAATATTTATAAATACGTGGCTCGTGGTTCGAGTGCTGGATTAAGACAACTCTGGAGACCAGGGTTCGAATCCCAATTCAGCCAAGGAGACCCACTGGGTCACACTCTCTCAGCCTCAGAGAAAGGCAATGGCAACCTCTCTCTGAACGAAACTTGCCAAAGAAGACCCCAGGATAGGTTTGCCTCAGCTCTGCAATAACTCAATGACGACCATAGTCACCTTTTTTTTCCCAGCCGAGAGCAGCCGCCTTTCCCTCCGAAACCCCTTCAAGCCGTCGCCTTTTGTTGCATTTTCAAAATCAACCGCCACACAGCTACGTCACTGGTGACGTCATCGCGGCTAGCGATGGGGAAAAGAGTCGCTGCTACTTCCGGCAGAGACCGGAAGTTTGCTGCGGGGGAAATCAGAAGCTAAGACAGTGCGCTTTTTAAGGGTTTTGGACTTCATCTCCCAGAATCCTAAACTCTTGGCCAGCATGGCTCAGGCTTCTGGGAACTGGAGTTCACAATCTTTCTTAAGGCCGTGGTCCCCCCAAATGTGCTCTTCAAGGGATTTTGGACTTCATCTCCCAGAATCCCAAGCTATTGGCCAACATGGCTGAGGCTTCTGGGAGATGAAGTCCAAAATTCTCTTATTGAAAGGCACAGTTTGGGGAAACCACTGAGCTAAGACTTCTTACTCTATGGTTATATCATTGCTTAGAGCGGCCAGCTCCGAAGGGAGCGATGATGAGGCGCCCAAGTCACGTGACTGGGAACGTAGGACAAAATGGCCGCGCCCACGGGACTTTCTGGCGTATTGTATTTTTTTCCTTCTCTGAGGGAGGCTCCAGGAAGTGTCTCCTCAGGTGGGCTCCCGCGCTGTGTTCGCTTCCGGCTTCTTTGCCCTCTGGTTACCCAAACTGTGCCCTTTAATAAGAGATTGTGGACTTCATCTCCCAGAAGCCTCAGCCATGGTGGCCAGTAGCCTGGGATTCTGGGAGCTGAAGTCCAAAATCCCTTAAAAGAGCACACTTTGGGGACCACTGGCTTAGCTTCTGATTTGAGCAGGTTTTGCCTTTTGTCTCAAGACCTTCTAAGCCTATAAATCCCAAGACTCCATAAGGAGTCCCCTATATTATTATTAATATTCCCTGAAATAATAATAATAATGATAATTATTATTATTCCCTATTAACAAGGGAATGGATCTAAGCGATTAAAAAAAGCTTTCCCTGCGTTTATCAACTTCGTTGCTGAGGTGAGATTTTGCTTGTTTTTTTTTAAATATTCTTTATTAGTTTTAAAATAATAATAAAAACAAAACAAAAGAATAGTATAAAATCATCCAATCCCATTCTATATGTTTCATTATGTGGTGGGTGGATTTAAATTGGAATTTTACTATGGTCAGAAGTTAAAAGTTATAGTGCTAAAATGAGAGCAAAAGTTGTTATTCAGGTCAAATTCCGAAACAGCTCCCAACTTATCATTTTAACCCAGATAAAAGGAAGTACTGCATAAACAGCTTAAAGACAGTGAAACAAAACATATAGATAAAAGATTGATTGACGTGGGATGGAGACGTATGTTAGGATATCCAATGAATATACTGTACATGGGTGTAAATCCAGTGTAAACAATGGAAATGTGATTTGTAGTTTCCTTTGTTCAAAATGCTATAAAAACTTGGTTCATTTTAGAATCGTGGTCCCAGTAATTTGGAAGAATTTCATGCTGGGAACAACAGCTGCAGCTAAAAATAAACATGTTTCCTTTCCAATCGACTCCTTGGTCTCCCTGCTGAATTCTGGTTTAAAATCAGGGGTTTAAGATAATCAGTAATGTATAACAATTGTTTTCTGAGTTCACATCATTATTTATTGAGTTTTCCACCATCACTCCTTGACCTTTTCTTTCATCTTACAGTTGTCTATAACAGAGTTTATTTTATGTCCCAAACCCTATTCAGGTATTCTACTATTTTAGCTGAGGTGAGATTTTGAATGATGGGTCTCTCAATACAGAAGTGTAGCTGAAGAAATAAGTAGGGCAAGTAAAATGGTGAAGGGTCTGGAAACCATGCCTTATGAGGAAAGTCTTAAGAGCTGTGTATGTTTAGACTCGAGAAGAGATGATATGGTAGTCCTCTTTAAGTATTTGAAGGGATGTCATATTGAGGAGGGAGCAAACTTGTTTTCTGCTGCTCCAGAGACTAGGACCTGGAACAATGGATGCAAGCTACAGGAAAAGAGATTCCACCTCAACATTAGGAAAAACCTCCTGACAGTAAGGGCTGTTCGACAGTGAATCACGTTCCCTCAGAGTTCATCCAGTTTCATCCCTGGAGGTCTTTAAACAGAGGCTAAATGGCCATCTTTTGAGAATGCTTTGATTGTGGTTTCTTGCATGGCAGGGGGTTGGACTGAATGGTCCTTGAGGTCTCTTCCAACTCTACAAATGCTTCTATGGCGGGGTACAGACCGCTGCTTTGCGGCGGTCTGCCGCCGCCGCCGGTAGGTCCGCGGGGGAGCCGGAGCCTTCAGACGGCGCGGCTCCTGCGCGGACCGAAAAAGAAGCTCCAAAATGGAGCTTCTTTTTGAGTCGTGTTTGTGACGTAGCGAGGCGCCAGGGGCGCACTGTGTCTGCACTGTAAAAAATACTCTAGTTTGATACCACTTTAACTATGGAATTCAGGGAATTGTAGTTTGCTGTGGCACCAGAGCTCCCTGACAGAGAAGGCTAAATTTGCTTCTGGGAGCAATACAAGGTGCTGGTAATGACCTATAAAGTCCTAAATGGCTTGGGCCCAGGGTACTTGGAGGACCACCTATCCCCATATAATCCGCCCCGCACACTCATGTCGGCAGGGAAGAACTTGCTGGAGGTCCCAATGGCACGTTATGCGAGGACCTCGCAACGGGCCTTTTCTATCTTGGCCCCTAGAATATGGAATAATCTCCCAGACAAGCTCCGCTCCACCACATCTTTAGATCTCTTTAAGAAGAATCTTATGACCTTTTTCTTCTCCCAAGCCTTCCCCCCATGAGATGTCATTTTATGTTTTACCCCCTCTGTCGATGACCTTGCAATGTTATGGATTCCCCCCACTCAGCTGACCCTATTGTTGTTATTGTGATTGTTTTTGAACGCTGTTTTAATTGTTTTATCTTGATGTATTTTTATCTAAATCTGTATGCTGCTTTGATCAAAAGTTGGAAAAGAAGGATAAAAATAAACTTTTATTATATTATTATTATAAATGTCTCACAAAACTAGATCTCAGAATTTCATAGCTTTCAGCCATGGTAGTTAAAGTGGGGTCAAACTGCATTGTTTCTGCAGTGCAGATGCACCCACAGTGTTGTCAGACTTCATTGTTTCTACTATGTAGAGGCACCCTCTTTTCCTGTGGAGTAATTGCTACAGAACTCATTGGAATGAATTATTTCTTGAGTAAACCACGCTTCTGGCTGCACTTCTGTACTGAGAGGTCCACCATTCAAAATCTCAGCAACGAAGTTGTTAGACATGGGAAAGCTTTTTAATCACTTAGATCCGTTCCCTTATTAACACGGTGTTATTATTATTATTTCAGGGAATAATAATATAGGAGATAATGATGCTGAACTAAATGGGCTTTAGTTTTTTGTGGGTTTTTAGGGCTATGTGGCCATGGTGGATAGAGAATCTATGTATAAAAGGGTACATTAATTAGAACAGTGAGTCCTGCTGCACCTCAAAGATTAACAGGAGCAAAAGCTGTGTGTGAATTGGAGACTGGTTCAGACTTCATCTGATTTAAACTGTTTAGAAATGCCTGAATGGGTTTTTAGATCACACATTAAGATGCCAGGGTTGCTGTACACCAGGGATGAGGTGGTTCTCTCTTCAACTGTGTCTGGCCTTTATCTGTTTTGATTAAGACTGATGTGACTTTACTCCAGTGACATCTGCAGGGTGACCGGTTCCCATTTCACCTGTACCCTGCATGAATATAGCAAGAATTGTAGTGTGATTCCTGTAAGAATATTAAAATGAATGCCTGCTGCATATCTATTGCCTCATTGGAGCCAATCAACTGCAGTCTGAAATACTTTAAAATCAAAGTCTTTCAACAATTTAACTTCAGACATTGTGAGGAGGTTATCTCTCATCAGCTGCATTCCTAACCATAATTTCCAAGGCATAAGTCCCATTGGCACAGCAGGATTTACTTCCAAATAAAATGCATGGGATATTTTTTAGAGATCTCAGAATGTTTGGGTCAAAATAATGATTTGTTGTTTTGTACCTTCAAGTCATTTCTGATTCATGGTGACCCTATCGTTGGGTTTTCCTAGCAATGTTTGTTCCTTATCCCGTCCATGACAGCAAAATCCTTTTATAATGTGGCACTGATCCTATTATTATTATTATTATTATTATTATTATTATTATTTATAGTATTTATACCCTGCTCTTCCTGCCATTGAAGTGGCATTGCACTAATGTGATCTATTAATTCAAAATGTTGGGCAGTGCAACAACAATGACAGGACAATGACAGGATCACCGCAAGGTTATTTGAAAGGCTTTTGCACAATCACTGTCACTTGCCCTTTCTGGACAGGTTAATGTCTAGATAAGTGTGATGTCATCTGAAAGTCCTTCCTGCGAAGGTGCAGGAAGGACAGGACAGGGACGGGACAATGACGTCCCGTCTCTTGTGTGATAATCTCCTATAATCCCAACGTGCAAATGATTACATCATGAAAATGATAATCTACTAGTAATTCCATAACATTTACTACTTCTTTTTTCCAGGACAATATTTTAAGCAGCTATAATACCCAGTTGAAAAAATAATGCCTTGAAAAGCAACAGAAGAAGCAGATAATGTCTGTTGTATGTAGTCTATCTGCTGGGTGGATACTGGATCATCTCTCCTTCATAAACAAGTCTGGCTACCAGATATGCCATTCCCAAGACTGTTCTGGCTGGGTCTCTTTGAACAATTCGCTCAGTGCTGCTTCCTCAGATGGGAATGTTACTGGGCCTGCAATCCTGGGTGTTGCAGATTCTTGTGGAAATGATCCTGTTTGTGAGATCAAAAGTTCAGGCGAAAAAGCAGATCAAAAGATGTATATGTTCCGGGAAGAATTTTTTAATGTGCTGAAACCACATATAGCTATAAATTTTCCAACAGAACTCCAGCAAAGGAATTCTGTGTCCAGTCTAGAAAATGGTGGATCAGAACCACAGGAAAGAGCTAAGAATGAGGAATCTTGCATCTTTACTGCTAAAGCTAAAAAGGTACAGTATATATAGAAAAGTTCCTGCAATATCTTCTGGCAATAGAGTTCTGTCAGAATTATTTTAGGAGAAAAAAGAGTTCTTCCACTAATTTTGTTTTATTAGTTATAAACTGTTTGTGGAGGTCAGTAGCCTATCTTTACGTGGGTTTTGAACCATCTACAGATGTTGGTCATTCTGCTGGTATATTATATGCTTGCAGCATTTATTTAAGAAATCCATCAAATAAATTAAATAAATGCAGTTTTACTAGAGGGATAGAAAATAGGTCCCTATTAGCATGGGCTTACATTTTATTATTTTAAGGAGCTTCAGAATATTGTTGGCCTCATTCCTCCCATGGCATCATAATTGTCACTAGCTCTGTTGAGTAACTTGACAAAAAATTAACATGTGTTTGCAAGTATTATTATTATTATTAACCTTTATTTATGAAGCGCTGTAAATTTACACAGCGCTGTACATACAATCTTTTAGTTAGACAATTCCCTGCCCACGGGCTTACAATCTAAAAAGACATGACACAGAAGGAGAAGGGAGTGGTGGAGGGAAAGGGTAAGAGGTCCAGCAGTTCCTCTCTACCTCCAAGGCCTGGACCAAGGCAGATGGACTGGAGGGAGGGCTTGGCTTCATAATGGATGGTTAATCATTTTCCAGGGAAAATGCATACTCTCAAGTAGGATAATACATATACAGTACATAGCAATACAGGAAATGGTTCAATAAACAGGCACCAAAAGAACATCAAATAGTAAGCGACAATTATGCAATGCCTGGGAAGGCTTCTCTGAACAGGATGGTTTTCAACTCCGTTTTGAAGCTGGTTAAAGAAGTGATGGGTCTTGCTGGTGGGGGAAGAAGGTTCCAGGAGTGAGGGGCAGCAAGTGAAAAGGGGCAAATCCGGGATGGGGCAGAGGAAATCCTGGGCTGAGACAGCAGACCTTGACTACCAGAACGGAGGGCCCTGGTGGGAAGGTGAGGAGAAAGAAGGTCTGATAAGTAGGGAGGGGCCAGTCCATGGAGGGCTTTAAACGTGGACAGCAGGAGCTTATACTGAATGCAGAAAGGGAGTGGGAGCCAGTGAAGGGATGCCAACACAGGAGAGATGTGGTCAGAGCGGTGGGTGGAAGTGATAATGCGTGCAGCTGAATGCTGAACAGAGATTAAAGGACGGAGGTGAGAAAGAGGAAGCCCAGCCAGGAGGACATTACAGTAATCAAGTCGTGAGACCACTAGGACATGGACCAGGATCTTGGCAGTAGAGGCGTATGGTATATTACCATCTTGGTCACACTGATGTCATTGAGTTGTAATCTTGGAAGGAAATCTAAATATGTAGATTTTGATGGATTTGAAGTGGTGTGCTGTATTAATATTTTCGTGACAACTGTAACGTTTTAGCAGTTTGGGGATACGTTAGCAACAAGGCTAATTAATTTTTCAGTGTTTATGTTCAATGCTAATTTAATTTTAACACTGTTATTGCTTTGAGTTAATAGAAACTAATCTAGAACAAAAACAACGGGGATGTGTACTATATACCATTTGTTAGCTACATTGACACTTCTGTCATAAGAGCTACACTGAAATGAAGGTCATACAACTGTTCTTTTTCAGCAGGATTCATGCATACTTATGAAAGTAGAAGTAACAAAAGTGAGACACTATTTCCACTCACTCTTTTGAAATCCCTGTTTCTCCACCAGTGCAGTAAGACTGAATGAGAAGTGACATGTGAGCAAAAATGTCACAATTTTTATAAAAAGTCCAGACCTGTGAAATGTTGTTTGTGCTGTTCATTAACATTAAACAGGCCTTTAGTTTTTAACATTAAATAAACGTTTAGTCCATTGACATTAAATAGGCCTTTTTGTTGCTATTAATTGCCATTGTTCAGATGTCAATTAGTATGTATTTTCAACTTTAGAAACGGAAAAGAAGCAGTGAACTTAACCATGGTGAATGTGATGCTTTAGAATATCATTTAAAGGTAAGTCTGAAGAATAAGTGAGAAGTGAGATAGTTTGCATGACTTCATATGAACTCATCCGTCATTCTGGTCGAATGTACACTAGAGCATTTATCTGGTGTAAAGTTCATTATGCTAAGACATGCCTAATTTATAAACGTTACTTAGAAATACTCTGAAATATTTTTCCCAGTAACTTCAAATAAAAGGGCATTGTAAGTAACACTATTTTAAAAAGAAATGATAAGATATCAAAAATGGTTAGGCTCTCTCTGTCTTCTGGGTAAAGAGACTTCCATGAGGCTTTTCATAGAGAGCTTATTGAAAAGGAAATAACTCAGTAAAGTCTTGTACTGGTACCAATAGGAAGAAACAAAACTTGCTGAAGTTACAGAGGGGAAATGTTTCATTTAAAGGCAGAGGACAAACACAAGAAGGGGATGTAGGAAACACTGAAAGGCAACAACAGTTTGGATGCTATCTGAATTATTTGAATACACTATATAAAATGACGGAAGACAAAAATGAGAGGTTGTTCCTTAAATTCTTTATAAGAGCTGGTGCCAGCATTTTTTTTTTAACTCTGATGAACATACAATGCACAAGCCTTCAGTTCTTGTTTTGTTTGTTGTTGTTAACTGCCCTTGAGTCGATCCCAACACTTGGCAGCCCTGTGGATGAGACATCTCCAATCTCTCCTATGTGCCACTATTCTGCATAGGTCCTGCAGATTCAGGCCCGTGACCTCCCTATTTGAATCTAGACATCTTGGGTGCAGTCTTCCTCTCTTTCTATTACCTTCCTAGCATTATTGTCTTTTCTAGTGAGGCATGCTTTGTCATGATGTGGCCAAAATATGGGAGAGTTCAGCCTTTATCTGTTCTAGGATCCATTTGTTTGTCTTTTTGGCCATCCACAGTATCACCAGCACTCTTCTCCAGCACCACATCTCAAATGAGTTGATTTTCTTCTGATATGCTTTCTTCTCGTATCCATACGTGGTGATAGACAATATAATGGCTTGGACAATTCTAATTTTGGTGCTCAGTTGTATATCTTTACACTTTAGGAATTTGTCAAGTTCTTTTGTGGCTGCCTTTCCCATTCCTAGCCTTCTTCTTATTTCTTGACTTCAGTCTCCATTCTGATAAATGTTTGATCCAGAGTATAGAAAATCTTTAACAATTTTGATTTCCTCATTACCTAGGTTGAATTTGTGTAGATCCTTCATAATTTTTGTTTTCTTTATGTGCAACAGTAAGCCTGCCTTTGTACTTTCTTCTTTGACCTTCTTTATCAATTGTTCCAATTCTACGATGTTTTCTGATAGTAATACAGTGGAGCCTTGGCTTATGCCCTCTAAGGACTGGAGTGTGACTTTGGCGTGGCTTCCGGACTCTTAGGACACATGCATCATTTAAACAGCATACCTCCAAAGTGACCCGAAGCAGCTTTATTTTGGCCTGTCTGTATGGGCCCTATGAAACCCTACTTGTGTTGAACTGAAACTCCATCTTCATACAGTTTGGTGCTTTATGTTGTAGTTGTTGTGTACCTCCGAATTGTTAACAATTTATGTTGACTCTTAGGGACTGCAACCAAAATTTATTTGCTGGGATTGTTTTTTTTCTTTTTGTGTGCCTACAAGTTTTTTCAAGATGAGGAATGTTCTTTGAATTTCTGCCAAACTTCCTTTTGACATGTTAATTGAGTTTGAAATGCAAATTAAATTAGCACCAACACACATAATTAGCATAAATGTTCAGCTTGTCTTTTATTGTCATCCTGGAAATCTGTGAAAAATACTTCTCTCAGCCCTGACAGGGAGAGACAAATAACTTTTTAAAAGTGGGACTTTAGAAATGAATAATTATTTTTAAAAATCTAGTTCTTAATGAATGAGACGAAAAAAAATTGATTCGCCACAATACTACTTTTGTGTTTCCTTTTTTGTGGCTGGGGATATATATTGGTCATTTCCAGTCTGTTGTCCACCATTTTGTTTTCCATATTTGGTAGCATATTTTAGTTAACAGTACAATTGATTCTGTCTGTGTGGAATGTAGCAATTGAATTGGATCTATTCTGGTGATTTTTACTTCCCAATTTCTCTTATTGCAGCTTCCACCTCACTTTCTAGAATCTGAAGTTCATTTTCGTATTGGTTCTTCATTCAATGTGACATTCATTTTTTCATCTTTTTTGCATGGCTCTTCAGTGTATTGCTTCCATTGCCTCTCTATTCTTCCTTGATCCTCTTTTGATCATAGAATATCCCCTCCCTTGGTTTGAACTTTCCTTTGAGTTCCTGGCTCTTGTGGAAGAATTCTCTCATCTGGCTGTATGAAGAAGGCATTTGCAATTAATAAATTGTTGGCCTCACAAAATTCAATCAGTCACTCTTCTGCTTCATTTCTTGTACCTAATCCAAATTGTCTTACTGTTTTAGATTCTTCTTGAATGCCAGCTTTAGCATGCCAATTTCCTGTGATTAGCTTGAAATCCTGGGTTGGTGTGTTGGTGTTCTTCTTCAACTCCTTAATAGAATCTTTCAGTTTCTTCTTCCTCTGCCTCTGTGGTTGGCATATATACTTGGATTATGATAATATTGATAGGTTTCCCCTGAAGTATTATTAACATGATTTGATTACACTTTGCATTGAATCCTTCAACTGTTTTTTCTATCTCTTTAGAATGAAGGCCACACTGTGTCTTCAATTGGTGTAAGCCTACCCTTTCCCTTTGTTGTCTGTAATAGAGAGAATGCAGGGCAGACAACAATGTAGTATCCCTAGTCAGATCAGAGATAACATGGATTTTGAACTCCTCCTCTATCATTTCAAAGTAGGAAATTCCTTGGGGCTGAGTTGTGGAGGGGTAGGGTTCCCTGAAACTCTTAACAAAAACATTCTTCCTCTGGATTAAAGTATAACCCATTTGACTGATTTTTTGGTTTAACCTCTTAGACATGTACTTTTCTTGAATACAGTAAATATCTCAAGGGTGTTTTGTTTCATTTTGGAATTGTAACAAATAGCAATATGTGAAATAAACCTTGAGTGTTTGGATACAATGTTGAGTGGGAGACTGCTTGGATAATTGGGTTTCCACCCTCTATTCCTTACTGCATTTCTATAGCTATCCAAAACAAAACTAAACAAACACGCTCTGTTAAGAATTGGAGCCCTTCTTGAACAAAATGGGCAGAACTTTTGCACATGGAACACCCAGATAATTTTTATCTTGTCTCCCCCATCTTGACATAGACTGCAGTCTTTGTGTGCGTTTGGCTATATGACTCTAAAACTAGGTTCAAATTAATATAATTTTTGTCTTAACTGTTGCTACATTTGCTTTAATTTGTACATGTAAAGCCTGTACACCTGAAATACCTAGAGTCTATTTTGCCTAAAAGGCAATAAATATTGTATACATCTTTTTAATGGTACTTATTTGTTCTTCAGTTTTAAAAAATTTAAATCTTAGAACAAGTTACTGAAGGGCAGAGGTGGAACACTGTTACTCTCTAGATGTTTTTGGCTTACAGTTCTCTTCAGCCTTCCAGTGCATAGCCAGTGGTGAGGGACTGTGGAAGTTGTAGTCAAAAACTTTGAAAAGGTACAATAGACCACTCCTGTTGAATGTGCATGCATTGCAGCTCCACAAATACACAAATTTTTTAGAACTGAGGGCCAAAACAGATGGCCCTGAAGGAGTGGATTCAATCTGCCACAGAGAAAGCTGGATTGGGGCTGTGACAACTACATGCTGTGGTCCCAATCCAGCTTTTTGCCAGCTCAAAAAGCCAGCTTTTCCCGTCGCCACCACAGCTTTGTGGCATGTGGCGTATAAATGCCGCACTGCCAGAGCACCGCAACGCTGCCCGCCATCTGGTTGGGCAGGCAGCATGACGCCGGCTTGGACGCGATGTGGGGTATGCGTCATCTAAACCTCACACCCCCAAGCTGGCACTTGCTGCCAGTCTGTTCTGGCCCTAAATTGCTTTTTAATGGACAGTTTGCTTCATGTAATTCCCAATTTCATCTTTTGTTGCTATACAGATCAGTGGTGTGATTTTGGATGGTACAAGGAGTTTAGTCCAGGAGGGTTTCAGAAGTGGTTTCCTGTGGCCTGTTTTGTCAGAACAGTTTTGTGCCAGGATTCCTGCTGCAAGACACCATGATTGTGGTTTAGCTGAATTATGTGAGATGGCAAAGCAGTTTCACCCTGTGACTGAAGATGAGCAAAGAACTACATGCACAATAAATGAGGAAGCCTGTGTTCCAGAACAAGTTCAGCTTTCTTTTGTTACGGAAAATACCACAAACTATGCAAAGATAATAACACTAATGGGACAGAAGTATCTGTTTCCTCCCAGAAGTGCATTTCTTTTGTCTGATATTTCTTTTATGCAGCCTCTTTTGGACTGTAAGTACATTTCCTACTAAGGTTATACAATGTTCAATGACTACAATGTAATGACTCATTAGTATATTGACAGAGCTGATTTTTAGAAGGGAAGGGATTTAAGAAGAACTCCAGTCAGCTCCAGTACCTGAAGCTGAATGTAGCTGTAATATATATTTTATTCTGAGCCTGCCTTGTATGGCAGTTTGCTAGCTTCAGCAGTCTCCATCTTTGTCTTATGTAATGCTACGATATTGGGAAACTGACAGTCAAACACAAGCCCTGCTAATAAATGATATGCAGCATATGGTAATTTAAATATGAAATAAAGATAATGAAAAGTATTATTTTATGCGTAATTAGAGTTCTCAGTATAAACCGAAGTACAGAAGATGGAGTCTTGGGGATGTTTTGTTAGTGGTTTCAAAAACAAGAAAATTTCACATTCTTTTTGAAAAACATGAAGATTAGATATTTAAGATTTGAGAAGCATAAATTTAAATTTAAATGTATTGTGATTACTGAAAATATTTCGTTTGTTTGTTTCCTTTCTAGATAAAAAAAAATTCGGCATAATTGTGATAGATCCACCATGGGAGAATAAATCTGTTAAAAGAAGTAATAGGTAGGCTTCAGTATTAAAAAAAACCCCTAAACATACATTTGCATATGTTCAGCATGTTCCCTTCAGATATTGATATGACTGTGTTAGTTCTATGTCAGCTCACAATTTATGGTTCTGCTAGTGCGATGAAAGAAATACACATTTTTGCAACAGGCTGTCTACACAGATTGGAGACCACTGTAAAGTTTTAAGAAGAGTAACCTAGGGACATCTTAGCATGTTTTTGTTTGAGTTCTCTTTTCTGCTTAGAATCCTCAAATGTAATGGATTCTGATGCTTAGTGTTCTATTAAATGGAAATCCTACATTAGAATGCATGGATCTAATTCTCCAATGGGTTACTACAATTTTATATTAGTAGAACTTCAATTAAATTGAATCATTTTAATATGAAAGGTTTATAATGCAGTGGGGAATCTGGTCTTAAACCTTTCTGCAATGGAAATATTATAGTTATGCCGGTGTTAGGGAAGTTAGCTGAAAGAGGCTGCATCCTTGTAAAAGTAGAGTGATTTTGAGATTCTAGTATGGAACTGTTTTATTATTGAAAATACTTTGCAAATAAACATAGAAACCTGCAAATGATGTATCCCTGTGCCAGGAGTTTGTGCCTGGGGAGTGTACAGCTCTCAGGTGTGCTTGTGATTTGGTTTTACAAAAGATGCTGGGCAAGACAAAACTAGTGTTTGAGTAGTAAACTGAGGAAAAGATTTAGAGTATTTAAAGTAAGTGATATTGAGCAAAGCCAAATCAATATAATTTCAACATCCATTTAAAGCTGGAATGAGAATAGTACAGCCCATGGGCTGCATGTGCTCCCTAAGGACTTCTTTTTGCCCTCCTTGACTATTAAGAACGATTTTTCTGGATTTAAAATGGAGAATCAAGCCTCCAAGGGGCATGATTGTAGACTTAACTGCTATGTCAGGTAATGTACACATTTTAACAGCCTGAAATAGCATTTTTAGGAAATTAGAGCTGGCTGTCCATTCACCTCTAGCTTTTTTTTAAAGGTGGGTGGCACCCTCATAGATCTCAGTGGTAATGGAAATTTGGGCATGTATGGCCCCCAGACCCTCTGTAGTCGCCCAGCCCTGATTTATATACAAAGGGCTCTTAAGGATCAGGACCAGCCTGATAGGCATTGATCTGCACCTTTTTAATATATCCAAATGATAACCTCTGACCTGCACTTTGATATCAAAAGTGCATCTTGACCTGAGTAGCTGTATGGCCCTAGCATGGGATCTAAATAACAGGTTCCCACTGAAACAAAGGGAAACCATGGGTTTTGATATGTAAACGAATTTCCTTTCCCAGCTCTGAAGATGGGTGAGATCATGCAAGGAGCTGCCTTAAAGTTGCTATCAGGCAGATTCTTAAGGAAGTGTCTCTCTTTGTGATTGAGGGGGAGCCAGGTGAATCAAAGGAATGGCATTTGCATAGCCATTTGGGTCCCTAATCTGGCAGAAACATTTGGTGAGATCAAAACATGGATCTATGATGTGAAATATACTTCAAACAGTTTCCTTTGATTGCCCTTTGTCTACAGAACCTGTTAAACCCTTACAAGGTCTCCTAAATTTAGGGATGTGCTGCTACCAGCCACTGGCTGCTGCCAGCCACTCTCAGCTACTGTCAGCCAATGGCCTGTCTCAGGTCGTTTGCAGCCAACATCTATGTCAGTTTGAAGTCAGAGTCTCTCTGACTTGGTCTGCCAAGCCTTAAATATTAAGCAGACTTATAAACCCTAACACAAATTGGACTTCCCAAGAGAGAACCTCTACATCAGGTGTGTATTTCCATGAGAAAAGCCTAATATCTATCCCACATCTACCACGTTATTTCCTGAGACTTGTATGAATGCATGTGTGTATGTGCCTGTGTGTTTGAACCCCTGTTTCCAATAAAAGAGACATTGATTGTACTTAGAGCCTCTGCCTCATTTCTGGATTTCTAGTTCCTGGTATATAGATCGAAGGGGCGATCCCTGACGTGTAGTAACAGGCCTCCTCTCGTGACCTTGAGCTAATTAAATTCCCCATTGATAATTTGGTCACTGTTCACTGTTACAAGCCATACCATTAGACAGAGTGAGGCAACTGCTCCAGGTGGCAAATGCTAAGGAATGACTTTCCCCTGAGACATCTGGCCATTTTCCTCTTTTACTGGTCAGAGCTATCTGTGGCACACTCTGTCTTTTCTCACTCCCTAAGGTAGCCTGATGTTCTCACATGTGGTGGGAGATGTCATGTAGTCACCACTTTTGAAAAAAGATCAAGCTACCAGTCCAGTTGACTATGTTTAGAAGAATGTGTGTGCCATTTTGTTCTTTCCTCAGGCAGCAATCTGTCTTGAATTGGTCCTGCTAGGGACGTATACAGCCAGTCCTTACAGTATTATAATGTCATCATTGCTTGCAGGTCAGGGGGGAGATAAGTGTTGTCACCTTGAAACCTCAGACAGGCCTAGTATACACCCCCTTTACTACTACCAACTTAATAAACTGGAAGAAACAGATTGGATCCTACAGGGAGAATCAGGACAAGGTGTCTGATTTGTTTGCTATCATTGTTGTTTCTCATAACCCCTGCTGGGAAGATTGTCATGGCTTGTTAAATAGCTTTTTGACTCTGGAGGAGAAGCATATGATTTGCTCTAAGGCAGGGGTAGGCAACCTGCGGCCCGCGGGCCGAATGCGGCCCGGCAAGGCCTTGGGACCGGCCCCAGCCCAGTCCTGCCGCTGATTGCCGCCGGGGCCTTTGGGGGGCAATTGTCTTTAGAAGCCTCAGAAACATGCATTTATATTAACATTTTTTAAAAAATCAGCAAATTTTTTCGCGTGTCCTCCATTTTTTTTTTAAAAAAGTGTCTTCCATTTGAAAATTTTGTCCTACATTTGTCCTGGTTTATTTATATATTTAATTTTTAAAAAAAATTATTTAATTACCTGTATTTATTTTTTGGCTTCGGCCCCCCAGTTGTCTGAGGGACAGCAACCCGGCCCCCGGCTCAAAAAGATTGCCTACCCCTGCTCTAAGGCAATAGAGATGGCTGTCAGTTATGACCATAATGTTCAAATAGATATCAAGGATCTAAATCTGAATGTTAATCCACACTAGAACTATAATGACCTGGCTCAATAACAGCTATTGTATAACTTTAGATCCATAATGGCTCAGGCCTTAAAGGTGGTCATTCCATGGCCTAAGAATATCTCAAAAGTTTATGAGGTATGATACAGACAGGATGAATACCCTTCTGCTTATTATCAGAGACTTTGTGATACCATTAGAAAGTTTACTGACTTGGATCCTAGAAATCTGATGAATTCTAGGATGTTCAATATGCTTTTCAAAGGGCGGTCTGCACTTGACCTTCAAAGGAAATTACAGAAGCTGGAGGGAGCTTCAGGAATGTGTATATCTCAGTTCATTGAAATAGCTCACAAGGTGTTTACAAATAGAAGTTCTGAAGAAGAGACAAGGAAATAGATATGGAACTTTAGGCCTCCCTGCAAGCTGCAGACCTTTCAAGAGAGCCATAGAAAGGGAGAGGCAGAGGAAGATTTCAGTGCAGTGAAAGCTTGGAGAAGTCAGAGACAGGCAGAGAACGGGATGAGAAAAGTGTTGGTTTAAAAAGAAACCAATGTACTTATTGTAAACAGGAAGGACACTGGAAAAATTCATTGAAAGCTCATAATGAAAATTCCTCCCTAAGGGAGGAAGAAGGGGCTTATGTGATGCTACAGTTCAGATTGAATTGAACTGGGACAGAGACGTAGCCAAGGGGGGGGGTTCTTGGGGTCCGGACCCCCCCTTCCATTAGAAAAATGAATGGTGTGTGCTGCTGCGCCACCGCACCCAAGCCCCATTATAATGGTGGCACTTAGCCTGGACCCCCTCCCCCCTTCCTAAAATCCTAGCTACGTCCCTGACTGGGAACATTTTCTTTTGTAAAGGTTCACATGAGAAGCTTCTAGTTCCAATGGATGTGAGAAACAGACTTGTAGATTTTCTGCTAGACAGTGGAGCTACTCATTCTGTAGTAGCTAATTTTAGAGGGCCTCTGAACAAGTTCAGAGTTCTTGTTGTGGGAGTGTCTGATCGGAAGAATGACAAGCCCTTTCTTTCTGCAATTGGAAATTCCAGACTTGAAATAGCCTTGTTGCTAGATGAGAAAAAGGCAGAAGAGTCTTAAATGATGTCTATCCTTTGGTTTGGGCCAGGGAAAGCAAAATTTGTTATAACAGTGAAAATAGAACTGAAGTCAAAGGCCCATCCAGTTTGTGCATGTCAGTATCCTGTCAGTGTCATTACTTTCTTGGATGGAGAGGTAAAGGGAGAAGTTTAGATAGAGATGAAGGAGAAGGATGAAGCAGCACATCTTGTGTTGGGACATGCAAAATAAAGAGCTGTCCTAGAATAGCATAACAACCCCATAAGCCAATAGTTCCCAATCTTTTCTGTACCCCACACTCATAGGAAATATTTGATTAATGTTCGCACCCCCCTACAAAAGTAATATCACATTTGAACAGGAAGATGTCCAATTTCTAATTTTTGAACCACATACAATACTGTTGGTGAACAAACTGAACTTTAAAACATAGGATTGAAACTCAGAGCATAAAATGCAAATCTAAAATGAGCAATTTCTAATTTATTCAGAAAAAAGAGTAATGACTCATCACTCAAGGACACAAGCCACTGTTTGTTGCCCCCCCCGGGAGTGCAGACACCCCAGGTTGGGAACCCCTGCTATGAACACTTCCATGAGATTTATAA